>NW_027288152.1:0-142739 GCF_047511675.1 Marmota flaviventris | reverse complement strand
TAGGTTTAGTGTTAGGATTAGGTTTAGGGTTAGGGGTAGTGTTAAGTTTAGTGTTAGGGTTAAGGTTAGTGCTAGGTTTAGGGTTAGGGTTAGGGTTAGCATTAAAGTTAGTGTTAGGTTTAAGTTTAGGGTTAAGTTTAGTGTGAGGGTTAGTGTTAGGTTTAGGGTTGGGTTTAGGGTTAAGGTTAGGTTTAGTGTTAGGGTTTATGTTAGGGTTAGGGTTTGGGTTAGGGTTATGGTTAAAGTTAGAATTAGGTTTAGGGTTAGGGTTAGTGCTAAGGTTAGTGTTAGGGTTAAGGTTAGTGTTAGTGTTAGGGTTAGGGTTAGGTTTAGTGTTAGGTTTAAGTTTAGGGTTAGGTTTAGTGTGAGGGTTGGTGTTAGGTTTAGGGTAAGGTTTAGGGCTAAGGTTAGTGTTAGTGTTAGGTAAGGTTTAATGTTTGTGTTAGTGTTAAGTTTAAGGTTAGTGTTTTTTTTTGTTTTAGGTTTAGGGTTAGTATTAGTGGCTAGGGGTAGTGTTAGCTTTTGTGTTAGGGTTAGGGTTAGTGTTAGGATTAGGGATACGGTTAAGTTTAGATAAGGGTTAGGGTTAAGATTAGGTTAGAGTTAGGGTTATGTTTGGGTTAGAGTTATGGTAAGTTTTAGGGTTAGATTTAGGGTTTGTGTTAGAGTTAGTGTTAGGCTTACAGTTAGGGTTAGTGTTAGGGTTAGGGTGAGGTTTAGTGTTAGAGTTAGTGTTAGGGTTACTGTTAGGGTTAGTGTTAGGATTAGGGTTAGGTATAGGGTTAGTGTTAAAGTTAAATTTAGGGTTAGGTTTAAGTTTAGTTTTAGGTTTAGGGTTTGTGTTAGGGTTAGGATTATTGTTAGGGTTCATGTTAGGTTTAGGGTTAGGTTAAGTTTAGTGTTAGTTTTAGGGTTAGTGTAAGGGTTAAGATTAGGTTTAGGGTTAGTTTTAGGTTTAGGTTTAGAGTTAGGATTAGGTTAGGGTTAGAGTTACAGTAAGGGTTAGGGTTAGGGTTATGATTGGGGTTAGTGTTAGGTTTAGGTTTAGGATTAGAGTTAGGGTTAGGGTTAGGTTAGGGTTAGTGTTAGGATTAGTGATAGTGTTAGGGTTAGGGTCAGGATTAAAGTTAGTGTTAGGTTTAGGGTTAGGGTTAGGGTTAGGTTTTGTGTTAGGGCTAGGATTAAGGTAAGGGTTTGAGTTAGGCTTCGTGTTAGGGTTAGGGTTTATTTTAGGGTTAGTGCTAGTGTTAGATTTAGGGTTAGGTTTAGGGTTAAAGATAGTGTTAGTGCTTCGGTTAAATTTATGGTTAGTGTTAGTTTAGGGTTAGGGATAGGTTTAGATTTAGTGTCAGGGTTAGGATTAGGGTGAGGTTTAGGTTTAGGATTAGTGTTAGGATTAGGGTTAGAGTTAGAGTTATTGTTAAGGTTAGGGTAAAGTTTATGGTTAGGATTAATGTTAGGGTTAAGATTACAGTTATATTTAGGGTTAGTTTAGGGTTAGGGTTTGTTTTAGGTTCAGGATTATGGTTAGGAATGGGGTTAGGATTAGGGTTATGGATAGGATTAGGTTTAGGGTTTGGGTTAGGGTTAGGGTTAGGTTTAATGTTAGGGTTAGTGTTAGGGTTTGTGTTAAAATTAGAGTTAGTTTTTGGTTTAGGGTTAGGTTTATGCTTAGTGTTAGAGCTAGGGTTAGGCTTAGTTTTAGGGATAGGGTTAGGGTTAGGTTAGTGTTACAGTTAGGGTTAGGATTAGAGTTAGGTTTGGGGTTGGGTTAGTGTTAGGGTTAGGGTTATGTTTAGAGTTAGATTTAGGGTTTATATTACGTTTAGGTTACACTAAAAATTATTGTTAGGATAAGTGTTAGGATTAGGGTAAGGGTTAGAGTTGGTGTTAAGATTAGGCCTAGGGTAAGGTTTACGGTTAGGGTTAGGGTTATGGTTAGTTTTAGGGTTAGGGTTAGGAATAGGGTTATGGTTAGTGTTAAAGTTTGTTTTAGGGTTAGGATTAGAGTTAGGATTAAGTTTAGTGTTAGGTTAGGGTTAGGGTTAGGTTTAGGTTGGGGTTAGGATTTGTTTAGGTTTTGATATAACATTATGGTTAGAGTTAGGGTTATGAATAGAATTAGTGTTAGGGTTAGTGTTAGGATTAGGGGTAGTGTTAGAGCTCAGATCAGCTTTAGAGTTATGATTAGAGTCAGGTTAGTGTTAGGCTTAGGGTTAGGGTTAGGGTTAGGCTTAGTGTTAGAGTTATTGTTAGGTTTAGGTTTAGGGTTAGGGTTAGGTTTAGGCTTAGGGTTAGGATTAAGGTTAGGGTTAGTTTTACTGATAGGTTTAGGTTAGGTTTAGGGTTAGGTACAGGGTAAGTGTTAGACAAAGGGTTAGGGATAGTGTAAGGGTTAAAGTAAGGTTTAGTGTTAGGTTTGGGGTTAGGGTTAGTGTTACGATTAGGGAAGTGTTAGGGTTAGGGTTAGTGTTAAGGTTAGAATTATGGTTAGTGTTAGGGTTAGGGGTAGTCTTAGTGTTATGGTTATGGTTAGGGTTATGGTTAGTGTCAGGGTTAGGGTTAGTGTTAGGGATAGGTTTAGGGTTAGGTTAGGGTTATGGTTTGTATTATGTTTAGTGTTAGATGTAGTTTTAGGGTTAGGATTAGGGTTAGGTTTAAGGTTAGGGTTGTGGTTAGGATTAGACTTAGGTTTAGGGTTAGGGTTAGTATTAGGGTTAGGGTTGGTGTTAGAATTAGGTTTAGGTTTAGGGTTAGGTTTAGGTTTAGGGTGAGGGTTAGTGTTAATGTCAGTGTTAGGGTTAGGTTTAGTGTTAGGGTTAAGATTAGAGTTAGTGTTGGGGATAGGGTTAGTTGTCAAGGTTAGGTTTAGGTTTAGGGTTAGGTTTAGGGTTATGGTAAGATTTAGTGTTAGGGTTAGGGTTATGGTTAAGTTTACAGATAGGGTTAGAGTTTTGTTTATGTTTAGGGATAGGGTTAGTGCTAGGTTTAGGGTTAGGGATAGAGTTAGGGTTATTGTTAGGTTTCAGTTTTGTGTTAGAATTAGGATTAGCATTAGGGTTATGGTTAGGATTAGGGTTAGGTTTAGCTTAGGTTTAGTGTTAGTGTTAGGGTTAGGTTAGTGCTATGATTAGGATTTGGTTTAGGGTTAGGGTTAAGGTTAGGTTTAGTGTTAGGGTTAGATAAGGTTTGTGTTAGAGTTAGGGTTAGGGTTAGGGTTAAGTTTTGGGTTAGGTTTAGGGTTAAGGTTAGGGTTAGGGTTCGGTTATGGTTATGGCTAGTGTTATGGATAGGGTTATGGTTAGGGTTTTGTTAGGATGAGGGTTAGAGTTAGGGTTAAGGTTATTGTTATGGTTAGGGTTAGTGTTAGGATTTGGTTTAAGTTTAGGGTTAGGATTGGGTTAGGGTTAATGTTAGGGATAAGTTTGTGGTTAGGGTTATTGTTAGGGTTAGGGTTAGGGTTGGGTTAGGTTTATGGATAGAATTAATGTCAGGATTAGGGTTAGGATTAGGATTAGTGTTAGTGTTAGGATGAGGGTTTGAGTAAGGTTTATGTTTAGGAATACAGTAACTGTTTGGGTAAGGTTATTGTTAGTTTCAGTGTTAGGTTTAGGATTTGTGTTAGGGTTAAGGTTAGGGTTATGGATAATATTAGGTTGGGGTTAGGGTTATGGTTAGTGTTAGAATTAGGCTTAGGTTTAGGGTTACAGGCAGGGTGAGGGTTAGTGTTATGGCTAGGGTTAGGGTTTGTGTTCGGGTAATTGTTAGGGCCAGTGTTAGGCATAGGGTTAAGTTTAGGATTAGAGTTAGGGTTAGAGTTAGGGTTTGGGTTAGGATTAGTGTTAGGGTTTGAGTTAGGGTTAGGGTTAGGGTTAGTGGTAGGGTTAGGGTTCAGGTTAGGATTAGGGTTACTATTAGGGTTAGTGTTAGCGTTAGAGTTAGTGTTTGGGTTAGGTTTAGGGATAGGGTTACTGTTAGGTTTAGATTAGGGTTAGTGTTTCTGTTAGGTTTAGGGTTAGAGTTAGTGTTAAGTTTAGGGTTAGGGTTATGGATAGGATTGGAGTTAGGGATAGGGTTAGGGTTAGTGTTAGTGTTAGGGTTAAGATTAGGTTAGATTTAAGGTTAGGGTTAGTGTTAGGGTAAGGTTTAGTGTTAGAGATAGGGTTAGGGTTAGTGTTAGACTTACGGATAGGGTTAGATTTAGTGTTACGTTTAGGGTTAGGGTTGGGGTTAGGGTTAATGTTAGGGTTAGGGTTATAGTTAGGTTTAGGGTTAGTGTTAGGTTTAGATTTAGGATTAAGGTTAGGATTAGTTTTAGAGTTAGGGTTTGTGTTAGGGTTAGGTTTAGGGTTAGTGTTAGGGTTAGGGTTAAGGTTAGGGTTAGTGTTTGGGTAAGGGTTAGGTTTAGGGTTAAGTTTAATGTTAGTGTAAGGGTTATGGCTATGGGTAGGGTTAGTATTAAGGTTAGGGTTAGGGTTAGGTTTAGTGTTAGGGTTAGGGTTAGGTTAGGGTTTATGTTAGAGTTAGGGTTGTGGTTATGGTTAGGGTTAGGGTTATTGTTTGGGTTAGGGTTATGGTTAGTGTTACTATTAGGGTTATGGTTAGATTGTATGTTAGGGTTAGGGTTAGGGTTAGGTTTAGGATTAATGTTATTGTTAGGGTTAGAGTTAGGGATAGAGTTAGTGTTAGGATTGTATTTGGGGTAAAAAATGGGAGGTCATAACCCACTTGAATCAAATGTATGGAAGATGATATATCATGAGCTTTGTAATGTTTTGAACAACCAATAAAAAATGGATTAGGTTTAGGGTTACTTTTATGTTTATAGTGGCTTAGTGTTAGGTTTACAGTTTGGACTAGGGTTAGGGTTCGGTTAGGGTTATGATAGTGTTAGGGGTAGTCTTAGGTTTAGGGTTAGATTTAGTGATAGGGTTAGGGTAAGGGTTAGGGTTAGTGTTAGGTTTAGGCTTAGGGTTAATGTTAGGATTAGGGTTAGGGGTAGAGTTAGGGTTAGTGTTAGGGTTAGTTTTAAATTTAGGTTTAGGGTTAGTGTTAGGTCTAGGGTTACAATCACAATCATTGTTAGGATTAGGGTTAGTTTTAGGGTTAGGTTTAGTTTTAGGATTAGGGTTAGGGTTAGATTTACGGTTCAGGTTAGGGTTAGTGTTAGGTTTTGGGTTAGGGTTAGCTTTAGGGTTAGGGTTAGTGTTAGGTTTTGGTTTTTCTGTTAGGGGTAGCATTAGGGTTATGGTTAGGGTTAGGGTTTTGATTAGGATTAGGGGTAGTTTTAGGGTTAGAATTAGGGTTATTGTTAGTGTTAAGGTTATGGTTAGGGTTATTGTTAGGATTAGGATTAGGTTTAGGGTTAGATTTAGGGTTAGGGTTAGTGTTAGATTTACAAATAGGGTTAGGGTTTGTTTTTGGGTTGGGGTTAGGTTCCGTGTTAGGGTTA
Organism: Marmota flaviventris; assembly: GCF_047511675.1. NCBI lineage: Eukaryota > Metazoa > Chordata > Mammalia > Rodentia > Sciuridae > Marmota > Marmota flaviventris. The sequence continues at coordinate 137,287 of NW_027288152.1, read as the reverse complement.
GGGTTACATTTAGGATTAGGGTTAGTGTTAGAATTAGGGTTAGGGATAGGGTTAGTGTTAGGGTTCGGTTTAGTGTTAGTGTTAGGGTTAGTGTTATGGTTAGGGTTATCGTTAGGGTTATGGTTATTTTTAGGGTTTGTGTTAGGTTTAGGGTTAGGTTAGGTTTATGGATAGGATAAGAGTTAGGGTTAGTGTTAGGTTTAGGATTATTTTTAGGGATATTTTTAGGGTTAGGTTTCGGTTTAGGTTTAGTGTTAGTGTTAGTGTTAGGGTTAGGGTTAGGTTTAATTGATTTGAAATTGATTGCCAACCTTTACAGAACACCGAGATTACTGAAATCTCAGTAATTATATATTTTTTAATCTGATGTTATTGATACTTGACAGGAATTATCAGTCCTCTAATCACACTTGGCCCCCCAAATTTCAATCTTCTTGTTTGAAGCATTCGTTTGCAGGAACACTTGGAAATTATAGGTTTCACTTCATTTCTCCTATAGGGATAACTGCAGTTGGAACTCTAACTCAAACATGGTTTGGGCTAGCTGCGTGACACTTGACACACTTAATTAGTTCTCAGTGCACTCTCTATGTTGTTTTCCCTCTTGAAATAGCACTATGCAGAAGCACTCGTCATTCAAAGAATAATCCCTTTCATTTGAAAGCATTTGCCAAGCTTCCACAGAACTCCAAGTTGACTGAAATTTCAGCAAATATCTTTTTCACCAAAACTTGTTGATTCTTGGCAGAAAAGATTGGTACTCCAGTCACACTTGGCCCCTCAAATTTTGTAACACTAAACCTAACCCTAACACTAACACTAACCCCAACCCTAACCCTATCACTAACCCTAACACAAACACTAAACCTAAACCTTACCCTAACCCTAAACCTAACCCTAACACTAACCCTCACCCTAACCCTAACCCTAAACCCTAACACTAACACTAAACAAAACCCTAAATCTAATCCTAACCCTAACTCTAACCGTCATCCTAACACTAATCCTAACACTAACCCTAACCATAACTCTAAACCTAACACTAACCCTAAAGCTAACCTTAACCCTAACCCAAACTCTAACCCTAAACCTAAAACTAATCCTCACGCTATCCATTACCCTAAACCTACCAATAAGCCTAACCCTAACACTAACCCCTAATCCTAATGGTAACCCTAACTTTAACACTATCCCTAACATTTAACCTAACAAAACCCCTTAAGGTAAATCTAACAGTAAACCTAAACCTAACCATATCCCTAACCCTAACCCTAACCCTAAACCTAACCCTAACCTTAACCCTAATCTTAAATGTAATTCTAACTCTAATACTAACCCTAACCCTAACACAAATTCTAACACTAAACAAAACACTAACCCTAAACTAACCCTTACCATAAACCTAACACTAACTTTAACCCTAATCCTAACCCTAATCCTAACACTAACACTAACCTAACACTAACACTAACCCTAACACTAACACTAACCTTAAACTTAACCCACCCTAACCCTAATGTTATCTTTAACACTAACCCTCAACCTAATTCTAAGGCTAACCCTAAACCTAACCCTAACCCTAACCGCAACCCTAATGCTAAACCTAACACAAACCCTAACCCAAACAATAACCCTAAACCTAACCTTAATCCTCACCCAAAACCTAACACTAACCCTAACTCAAAACCTAACACTAACACTAAACATAATCATAAGCCCAAACCTAACCGTATACCTTACACTAATGTAAACCTAACCGGAACCCTAATTCTACCCTAACCCCAAAACTAACACAAACACTAAACCTAACCCTAACTATAACCCTAACCCTAACCCTAATCCTAACCATAACACTAACTTTAACCCTTACCTTAACCTTAACACTTAACCTTACCCTAACCCTAAACCTAATGCTAATCCTAACCGTAACCCTAACCCTAAGCCTAAGCCTAACTCTAACCCTAATCATAACCGAACTCTAAACCTAATGCTAATCCTAACCAAAAACCTAACCCTAAGCCTAACCTAACCCTAACACTCTCACTAAACCTAACCATAACCATAAAACTAACCTGAACGCTATCACTGACCCTAACCCTAACCATAAAACTAATCTTAACCCTAAACTAATACTAACCCTATGACCTACCCCTACACTATCACAAACATTAACCCTAAACGTAACATCAACCCTAACACTAACCCTAACCCTAACCCTAAATTTTACCCTAACACTAACCTAACCATAAACCTAATTCTAATCCTGATGCTAATCCTAAAAGTAATACTAACCCTAAGCCTAACCCTAACCCTAACCATAACCTTAATCCTAACCCTAATCCTAACATTAACCCTAACCCTAACCCTAACCTAACCTTAACCATAACTTTAAACTAACCCTATCACTAAATCTAACACTAACCCCAAACCTAAAACTAACCTTAACCTTAACCCTAACCCTAACCATAACCATAACACTAACCCTAACCTTAATTCTAAACTTTAATCTAACCCTAACACAAACCCTAACCCTAACTTTAACCCTAAACCTAGAATTAGAATTAGGTTTAGGATTGGGTTATTGTTAGAGCTAAGGTTAGGGTTAGGCTTAGTGTTAGGGTTATGGTTAGGATTAACCCTAAACTTAACTCTAAACCTAATCCTAATTTTAATTCTAATTCTAACCCTAACACTAACCCTAAACCTAACCCTAAACCTAACCATAACTGTAACCCTAGCCATAACCCTAAAACTAACCCCAACAATAACCCTAACTCTAAAACTAACACTAAACCTAACCCCAATCCTAACCCTATCAATAACCTTAATACTAACCTTAAACATAAACCTAACACTAATCCTAACCCTAATCTTAACCATAACCCTAACACTAACCCTAACCCTAACCTTAAACGTAAACCTAACACTAACCCTAAAATGAACCCTAACCCAAACCCTAACACTAAACCTAAACCTAATTCTAACATTAACCCTAACCGTGACAGTAACCCTAACCCTAATCCTAACCCTAACCATAATGCTAAACCTAACATAAACCTAACCCTAACCCTTATCCTAACACTAACCCTATACCTATCCCTAACCCTAACACTATACTAACCCTAACACTAAACCTAACCCTAACCCAAATGCTAACACTAAACCTAATTCTAACCCTACTCTAACCATAACACTAACCCTAACCTTAAACCTAAACCTACCACTAACCCTAACCATAACTATAACTTTAACACTAACCCAAACCCTAACCCTTACCAAAACTCTAACCCCGATACTAACCATAACCCTAACCCTAACTTTAACCCTAACCATAAACCTAACACAAAACCTAACTCTAACCATAACCCTAACACTAAACCTAACCATAACCCTAACCCTAACCCTAACCCTAACCCTAACCGAAACCTAACCCTAACCCCAACACGAACCCTAATCCTAAATTTAACACTAATCCTAACCATAACTATAACCCTAACCCTAACACTAAACCTAACCCTAACCCTAACACGAACCCTAAACCTAACCCTAACATTAAGCCTAAACCTAACTAAAACCCGAATACTAACCCTAAAACTTACCCTAACCTAACTGTAACGATAACACTAACCTTAACCTTAACCAACCCTAACACAAACCCTATACCTAACCCTAACCCTAAAAGTATCCCTAACTCTAACCCTAACAGTAACACTAACACTAAACATAAACCTAACCCTAAACCTAACCTTAATATTAAACCTAACCCTAACAGTAACACGAACCCTAACCCTAACCCTAACCCTAACCCTGACACTAAACCCAAACCTAAACCTAACCCGAACACTTACTCTAACCCTCAACCTAACCCTAACCCTAGCACTTACCCTAACCCTAACACACTAACCCTAACGCAAACCCTAACACTAACTCTAACCCTAACCTTAATTTTAAATGTAACCCTAACCCTAACACTAACCCTACCCTTACTCTAACCCTAACTGTAACAGTAACCGTAACCCTTACTCAAATCCTAAAACTAACCCTAACTCTAACACAAACCGTAACCCTAACCATAACCTAACTATAAACCTAACCCTTACCTAACTCTAAACCTAAACCTAATCCTAACACAAACCCCACCTCTTACCCTAACACAAACCCTAACCCTATCCCAAATCCTAACACTCACTAGAACCCAACCCTAACCCTAAACCTAATCCTGTCAACCTAACCCTAACCCTAACCCTAATCCTAATGCTAAACGTAACCCTAACACAAACTCTAACCCTAACCCTTACACTAATCTTTTTCTAAACCTAATTTTAACCCTAACCATAACCCTTATCATAACACTAATCCTATCCTAACCCTAATTCTAACCTAAGCTAACCCTAAACATAATCCTAACCCTAACCCTAAATCTCACTCTAACCCTAACCCTAATTCTAACACCAACCCTAACATTAATCCTACACTAACCCTAAACCTAACTCTAACCCTAACACAAACACTAATCCTAAACCTAACACTAACACTAACTCAAATGCTAACCATAAACAATAAACCTAACCCTAACCCTAAACCTAAACCTAACCCTAACACGAACCCTAACCCTAACCCAAACCCTAACCGTAAACCTAACCCTCACCCTAACCCTAATCTTAACCGTAACACTAACCCTAATTCTAACACTAACCCTAACACTAACCCTAACGCTAATCCTAAACCTATCCCTAACCCTAACACTATCCCTAACCCTAACTTCAATCTTAAACCAAACACTAACAGTAACCCTAACCCTAAACGTAACCCTAACTCTAACACTAAACCTAACCCTAACCCTAACACGAACCCTAAACCTAACTCTAATACTAATCCTACCCCTAAATCTAACAGTAACCCTAACCCTAACACTAACCCTAAACCTAACACTAACCCTAAACCTACGCCTAACCCTAACACTAATCTTAAAACTAACCCAAATGCAAACCTTAACATTAACAGTAACACTAACTCTACCCTAAACCTAAACATAACCCTTTCCCTAACACTAACCCAAGTGCTAACCCTAACAGAAACCCTAACCCTAACACTAACACTAACCCTTAACTAACACCAAACACTAATTCTAAACATAACCCTAGCACTAACCTTAATTTTTGACTATAACCCTAACCGTAACCCAAACCCTAACCCTAACACAAACCCTAAACCTAACTGTAACCCAACCCTAACCCTAACCCTAATCCTAACCGTCAACTTAATCCTAAACCTAATTTTAAAGCTAACCCTAACCCTAACACAAACCCTAACCCTAACCCTAACAGTAAATTAACCCTAACCCTAATTTTAACCCTAACACTAACCCTAACCATAACATTAAACCTAACACTAATCCTAATCTAACCCTAACCCTAACCTAACATTAACCCTAATCCTCACCCTAAATCTCACCTGAACCCTAACCCTAACCCTAACCCTAACGCTAAGCCTAAATAATAAACCTAACCCTAACACTAACCCTAACACTAACACAAACCCTAACCCTAACCCTAAACCTAACCCTCCCTAACACTAATCCTAACCATTACACTAACCCTAATTCTAACAGGAACCCTAATACTAACCCAAATAATAACCCTAAACTTATCCCTAACCCTAAGTTTAAGCCTAACCCTAACACTAACACTAACCCTAACACTAACACTAAAGCTAAACCTAACCCTAACAGGAACACTAACCCTAACCCTAACACTAACCCTACCCATAAACCTAACACCAACCCTAATCCTAACCCTAACCCTAACCTTAATATAACCCTAATACTAATCCTAAACTAACCCTATCACTAAACCAAACACTAACCCTAATGCTAAAACTAACCATAACCATAACCCTAACTCTAACACTAACACTAACCCTAACCTCAATTCTAACCTTTAATCTAATTCTAACCAAAACCCTAGCTCTAACCCTAACCTTACATAACCCTAACCCTAACACTAACACTAACCCTAATCCTAATTTTAATTCTAACACTAACACTACCCCTATCCCTAACCCTAAACCTAACACTTATCTTAACACTAATTCTAACCCTAACACTATCCTTTCCCCTAACCTAACACTAACCCTAAACCTAACTCTAATCCTAACACTAAGCCTAGCGCAAACTTTAACACTAAAGGTTACCCTAACACTACCCTAATCCAAAACATAACCCTATCAATAACACTAACCCTAACGCTAACCTGAAAACAAAACCTAACCCTAACCCTAAAAATAGCCCTAACTCTCACCCTAACACTAATCCTAAACATAACTCTAACCATAACCATAACCCTAATCCTAATCTTAACTGTAACCCTAACTGTAACTGAAATCCTAACCCTAACAAAAACCCTAACACTAACACTAACCCTAACCCTAACAGTAACCATAACCATAACCCTAACAGCAACCCTAACTCTAACCCTAATGTTAAAAGTAACACTAACCCTAAATCTAACTCTAATCCTAAAACAAATTCTAAACTTAACATTAACCCTAACCTTAACACTAACCTCAAAACTAACCTTAATGCTAACACTAAACCTAACCCCAATCCTACCCTTCACACTAACCATAGCAGTAACCTAACCTAACCCTAACCGTAACACTAATCCTAAACGTAACACTAATCCTAACCCTAACCCTAACCCCAACACTAACTCTAACACTAACCCTATAACTAATCCTTACCCTAGCCCTAACCCTAATCCTAACCGTAAGACTAATCCTACCCCTACCCCTAATTCTAACCCTAAACCTAAAAATAATCTTAACCTTAACCCTAACACTAACCCAAAAAATAACCCTAAACCTAATACTAATTCTAACCCTAAACCTAAACCTAACACTAACCCTACTCTATCCTAACACTAACAATAACCCTAACTCAACCCTAATTCCAACCCTAACCCTAACCAAACACTTACCATGACCTAACCCTAATCCGAACCATAACTTAGTAACAATAAGCCTATCAGTAAACCTAACACAAACCGTATACCAAACCCTAACACTAATCCTAACCCTAACCCTAACCCTAATCTTACCCTAACCCTAACTCTAAACCTAACTCTAACACTAACACTAACCCTAACCCGAACCCTAATCCTAACACTAACTCTACCCTAACTCTAAACTTAACACTAACCACAATGCTACCCATAACCCTAACACTAACCTAAACCAATACCTAACCCTAACACTAACCCTAAACCTATCCCTAACCCTAACACTAAACCTAATGCTAACCCTAAACCTATCTATCCCTAAACCAAATGATAACCCTATCCTTAACCTAACCATAAACCTAACCCTTACATAACCCTAACACTAACTCAAACCCTAATTCTTAAACTAACCCTATTCCTAACCACTGCCCTAACCTTAACCCTAACCCACCCTAACACTAACACTAACCCTAAGCCTAACCCTAAGTTTAACTTTAACACTAATTCTAAACATAACCTTTAACCTAAAACTAACCTTAACCCTGAATCTAACCTTAACCCTAACACTAACCCTAACCGTAAGCCTAACCCTAACATTACCCTAAATCTCACCCTAACCCTAACCCTAAACCTAACACGGACTCTAACCCTAACCATAACTGTAACACTAACCATAACACTAACCCTAACCCTAACACTAACCCTAACCATAATCCTAAACTTAATCATAATCCTAACCCTAACCCTAACACTAACATGGACTCTAACCATAACCCTAACCCAAACTGTACCCCTAACCCTAATCCTAACCCTAAACCTAAATGTAACCCTAACACTAAATGTATACCTAACACTAACCCTAACCCTAACACTTACACTAACCCTAACCTTAAACCTAAACTTAACTCTAACCCTAACCCTAAACATAACCCTAATGCTAACCCAAACCCTAACCCTAACCCAAACTGAAACACAATCTTAACTGTAACCCTAACCCTAACTTTAACCCTAACCCTAACCTTAACACAAAACCTAACCCTAACTGTAACTCTAACAATAACCCTAACCCTAACTCTAACCATAACAAAAACTAACCCTAACCCTAATGCTAACCCTACCCGTAAACCTAACCCTAACTGTAACCCTAACCCTAACTCTAATCCTAACACTAACCGTAACGCAAAATTTAACACTAAAATTAACCCTAACACTACCCTAATCCTAAACATAACAGTATCAGTAACTCTAAACCAAGTGCTAACTCTAAAACAAACCCTAACCTTAAACCTAACACTAGCCCTAACTCGAACCCTAACACTAATCCTAACCATAACTCTAACCCTAATCTTTACTGTAAGCCTAACCATAACCCAAACACTAACCCTAACTAAAACCGTAACACTAACCCTAACCGTAACCATAATCATAACACTAACCCTAACCTTAACTCTAACCCCAACTCTAAACCTAACACTAACCCTAAACCTAACCCTAACACTAAACCTAAAACTAACCCTAACCCTAACCTTGAAACTGACCCTAAACTTAATGCTGACACTAACCCTAATATTAACCTCAAACCTAACCTTAACCCTAACAGTAAACCTAAATTCAACCCTATCCCCAACCCTAATCCTACCCATAACAAAACCCTAACACTATCCATAACACTAATGCTAAACCTAACCCTAACCATAACACTATCCCTAACCATAACTAAAACACTAAACCTACCCTAACCCTAACCTGAAACCTAACCATAAGCCTAATGCTAACCCTAACTATAAACCTAAACCTGACACAAACTCTAACACTAATCCTAACCCTAAACCTATAAATAACCCTAACCCTAACACTAACACTAACCCAAACCCTAACTCTAACACTAACACTAACTGTAACCCTAACCCCCAACTTAACACTAACCCTAAACATAATCCTAACCCTAACACTAACCCTAAGCCTAACAATATCCCTAACCCTAACCCTAACTTTAACCCTCACGCTAACCATTAATTTAAACCTAAAACCAACCCTAACCCTAACCCTAACACTAATTCTAAACCTAACTATAACAATAACCCAAACACTAATGTTAACCCAAACTTTAAACCTAACACTAACCCTACCCTAACCCTAATAGAAACCCTAACCCTAACCCTAATCCTAACCTAACCCAACCCTTACGGTAACTCTAACACTAACCCTAACTCTAACACTAAATCTAACCCTAACATTAACCCTAACCCTAAATCTAACCCTAACCGAACCATAACACTTACCCTAACCCTATTTTTTACCGTAATTTAACGATAACCATAAGCCTATCAGTAACCCTAACATAAACCCTATCCCTAACCCTAACACTAACACTAAACCTAACAGTAACACTAACCCTAACCCTGAAACTAACCCTAAACTTAACACTAACCCTAACCCTAACACTAACCTCAAACCTGACCTTAACCCTAACACTAAACCTAACTCCAACCCTATCCCTTATCACAACTCTACCTGTAACACAAACCCTAACACTAACCATAGCATTAACACTTACCTAACTCTAACCATAACACTAAACCTAACAAAAACACTAAACCTAAACCTAACCCTAACCCCATCACTAATCCTAACTCTAACACTAAACCTAACACTAACCCTCACTGTAACCCAAACCCTAATCATAACCATAAGCCTAACCCTATTCCTAACACTAATTCTAACCCTAAATCTAAAAATAGCCTTAACACTAAACCTAACAATAACCCAAGCAATAATCGTAAACCTAACACTAACCCTAACCCTAACCTTAACCTAACACTAAACCTAACCCTAATCCTAACCCTAACACTAACACTAACACTAACCCTAAACCTAGCTTCAACCCTAACTATAACCCTAACTCTAATTGTAACAAAAACCCTACCCCTAACCACAACCCTAATCATAGCATAAACCTAACCCTAAGCGTAAAGTAACACTAACCCTAAAACATACCCTAACCCTAACACTAACCCTAAACCTAAACTTAAACCTAACACTAACCCTACTCTAATCCTAACCATAACCGTAACCCTAAACCTAACCATAAACCTAACACCTACCATAAACCTATCCCTAACCATCACACTACCCTAAACCTAAACCTAATCCAAAAACTAACAGTAACCCTAACCTAACACTTACTCTATCCCTAATGCTAAACGTAAGGCTAATGCTAACCCTAACACAAACACTAACCCTAACACTAATTCTAACCCTAAACTTAAAATTAACTCTAACCCTAACACTAACCCTAACACTAAAACTAATTCTAACCCTAACACTAACACTCAACCTCACCCTAACCCTAACCCTAACTCTAAAAGTAACCCTAACCCTAACACTAACCATAAACCTAACTCTAAACCTAACCCAAACCTTAATCCTAAACCTAACCATAGCACTAACCTTAACGCTAACCCTAAACCAAAACTTAAACCTAACACTAACTTAAAACCTAAGCCTAAAACAAACCCTAACCGTAACACTAACCCTAACCCTTACCCTAACCATATCACTTACACTAACCTAAACCCTAACCCTAACACTAACCCTAAACCTAAGAATAACCTAACACTAAACCTAACACTATCCGTAACTCTAACACAAACACTAAACCTAACACTAACCCTAACACTAACTCTAACCCTAACCCTAACACTAAACCTAAACCTAAACCTAACACTAAAACTAACACTAACCCTAACCCTAACCCTAACACTAACCCTAACACTAACCCTAAACCTAACCCTAACACTAACCCTAATGAAATACTAACCCTAACACTAACACTAACCCTAACTCTCACTCTAATCCTAAACATAACCCTAACCTAACACTAATACTAACCTTAACCATTACACAAAATTAACCCTAACCCTAACACTAACCGTAACCCTAACTCTAACCTTAACACTAACCCTAACCCTAATCCTAATTGTAACCCTAACCCTAACCCAAACCCTAACCCTAACAGAAACCCTAACACTTACCCTAACACTAATACTAACCTAACCCTAAACCTAACCCAAACACAAACACTAACCCTAACCTAACTCTAATGCTAACCCTAACACTAAGGTAAACCTTATCCTAATGCTAACCCTAACCCTAACATTAACCTCAACACTAAACTCAACACTAACACTAAAACTAATACTAACCCTAATGGTAACGCTAGTCCTAACCATAACACTAATCCTAACCCTAATCCAAATTCTAACCCTAAAACAAACCCTAACTCTAACCATAACACTAACTCTAAAGCTAACACTAACCCTAACCCTAACATTAACCCTAAACCTAACTGAAACCCTAACCCTAACACTAATACTAAAAGTAATGCTAAAACTATCTTTAACACTAACCCTAACCCTAACCCTAACACTTACTATAAACCTAACCCTAACCCTAACAATAACCAAACCATAACCCTAACTGTAAAACCTACCCAAATGCTAACCCTAACCCTAACACTAACCCTAACTCTAATGCTAACCCTAAACCTAACACTAACCATAACTCTAATTCTAACCCTAACCCTAACGCTAACCCTAACACTAACCCTAACTCTAAACTTAACCCATAAACTAACCATTACACTAACCTTATTCCTGCCACTAACACTAAACCTAACTCTACATCTAACCCTAACTCTAACCCTAACCCTAACCTTAAAACTAACACTAAGAGTAACTCTATCCCTAACACTAACACTAAAGCTAACCCTAAACCTAATACTAACACTAACCTCAACCATAACATTAACCCTAACACAAACCCTAATCATAACCATAACCAGAACCCTAACCCTAACCCTAACACAAACACTAACCCTAACCCGAAACCTAACACTAACTCTAAACCTAACCCTAACACTAACTGTAACCCTAACATTAATCCTAACCCTAAAACTAATCTTATGCCACATCCTAACCCTAAACCTAACCCTAACACTATCTCTAACCCTAACCTTAAAACTAAAACTAACAGTAATTCTATCCCTAACACTAACACTAAACCTAACCCTAAACCTAATACTAACACTAATTTCAACCATAACCTTAACCCTAACACAAACCCTAATAATAACCATAACCATAACCCTAACCCTAACAAAAACACTAAACCTAACTAAGAAGCCTAACACTAACTCTAAACCTAACCCTAACACTAACAGTAACCCTAACACTAATCCTAACCCTAAAACTAATCTTATACCACATCCTAACCCTAAACCTAACCCTAACCCTAACACTAATCCTAAACTTAACCCTAACCCTAACACTAACTCTAAACCTAACATTAACCCTAACACTAAACCTAACCCTAACTCTAAAACTAACCCAAACACTAACCCTAACACAAATCATAAAACTTACCCTAACCCTAACGCTAACCTTAACCCTAAGTCTAACCCTAACACAAACCGTAACAAAAACACAAACCCTAACAAACACCATAACCTTAACTCTAACCTAACCCTATCCTAACCCTTACCTAACTCTAATCCTAACCCTAACCCCTACACTAACCCTCATCCCAATCCTAACCCTAATTCTAAAACTAGCATGATGCAAAACTCTAAACCTTACATTAACCCTAACCCTAACGTTAACCTTAACACTAAACCTAACACTAAATTTAAACCTAATGCTAATCCTAACCATAAATCTAACCCTAAGCCTAAACCTAACCCTAATCCTAACACAAACACTAACCCTAAACATAAAACTAAACCTAACCATATCCCTAAACCTAACCCTAAACCTAACACTAACCCTAATCCTATCTCTAACCTTAACACTACCCTAACCCTAATCCTAACCCTAACCCTCAACCTAACACAAAACCTAAACCTAACCCTAACACTAACCCTAAAAGTAACCCTAACCCTAACACTAATTTTATCACTAACCGTAACTCTTACCCTAATATTAACCCTAAAACTAAACCTAAACCTAACAGTAAACCTAACCCTAAGTATAACAAGAACCTTAAATTTAACCTTAAGCCTAACCAAACCCTATCCCTAACACTAACCTTAACACTAACCCTAATATTAACCCTAACCCTAACACTAACACTAAACCTAATCCTATCCCTAACCGTAACCCAATTGTAATTCTAATCCTCACCATAACCCTAATCATAACAGAAAACCTAACAATGACCTTAACCCTAAATCTAACCCTAACCCTAACCCTAGCTTTAACCCTAATATGAACCCTAATCTTAACCCTAAACCTAACACTAACTAACCCTAACCCTAACACTAACTCTAACACTAACACTAAACCTAACCGTAACACTAACCCTAACCCTAACACTAACCCAGCACTAACCATAACCTTAACCCTAACCCTAACACTAACCCTAAATCTAACACTAACCCTAACTCTAAACATAAACCTTACCCTAACCCAAACCCAAACAATAAACTTAACACCACCCATAACATAAACCCTAACACTAACAATAACCTTAACGCTAACCCTAGCCCCAACCCAAACACAAACCTTAACCCAAACCATAACACTAACCCCCAAAACCTAACACTAACCCTTACCTAACCCTAACACCAACCCTAACCCTAACCCTAACACTAACGCAAACCATAACCCTAACCCTAACCTAACCTTAACACTAAATCTAAACCTAACGCTAATTCTAACGGTAACCCTAACCGTAACCATAACACAAAACCTTACCATAACACTAACCCTAACCTAACTCTAACCCTAACACTAACTCTAACCTTAACCCTAACCTTAAACCTAACACTGATTCTAAGCCTAACAGTAACACTAACAGTAAAATAAGCTTAACCGTAACACTAAGCTGAACCTAACCCTAATTCTAACCTTAACTCTAACAATAATCCTAAGAAAAAACCCTAACCCTAATCATAATACAAACCCTAACCCTAACCCTAACCCAAACACAAACCTTAACTCAAACCATAACACTAACAATAACCTAAACCTAACCCTAACATTTACCTAACCATAACCCAAACTGTAACACTAACCCTAACCCTAACCCAGCACTAACCCTAACCCTAACACTAACCCTAACACTAACCCTACTGCAAACCCTAACACTAAACCTAACCCTAACCCTAACACTAACACTAACCCTAACCCTAATCCTAAATGAACCCCTAACCTAACACTAAACTTAACCCTAACCATTACACAAAATTTAACCCTAACCCCAAAACTAACCATAACCCTAATCCTAACCTTAACACTAACCCTAAGCCTAACCCTAATCTTAAATGTAGCCGTAACCCTAACCCAAAAACTAACCCTAACACAAACCCTAACACTAATTCTAACACTAATACTAACGTAACCCTAAACCTAACCCTAACCCAAACTGTAACCCTAACCCTAACCCTAAACCTCACCCTAACCCTAACATTAACACTAACCCTAACACTAAAACTAACCCTAACACTAAGCTAAACCAAATCCTAATGCTAACCCTTAACTCTAACCCTGACACTAACCTCCACCCTAACCTTAACACTAACACTAAACCTAATACTAACCCTAATGCTAATGGTAATTCTAACCATAATCATAACCCTAACCCTAAACCTAACCCTAACCATAACACTAACCCTAACGCTAACTAATCCTAACCCTAAATAAGCCTAATGCTAACACTAACACTAACCCTAACAAAAACATTAACCCTAACCATAACCCTAACCCTGACACTAACCCTAACCCTAACCCAAACCCTAACCCTAACACTAACATTAACACTAAAAGAAACTCTAACAATATCTTTAACCATAATCCTAACCCTAACCCTAACACTTTATAAACCTAACCCTAACCCTAACACTAACTCAAACCTGTACCCTGAACATAATACTAACCCTAATGCTAACCTTAACCCTAACCCTAACACTAACACTAACACTAACCCTCACCCTCACCCTAACCGTAAACCTAAATCTAACGTTACCCGTATCCCTAACCCTAACCCTAACCCTAAACTAACCATAATACTAACCCTATCCCTAACACTAACACTAAACCTAACCCTAATGGTAACCCTAACACTAACCCTAACCCTAACCCTAAAATAACATTAACACTAATTCTATCCCTAACACTAACACTAAACCTAACCTTAAATCTAATACTAACACAAACCTCAACAGTAACCTTAGCCCTAAAACTAACCCTAAACCTCAAAATAAACCTAAAACTAAACCTAACACTAATCCTAACACTAACCCTAATCTTAACACTAACCCTAACCCTAACACTAACACTAACCCTAACCCTAACCCTAACAGTAACCCTAACCATGACTCCCACTAACACTAATTCTAACTGTAACCCTAACCCTAACCCTAAACCTTAACCTAATTCTAACCCTAAACTAACCGTAACAGTGAATCTATACCTAACCCTAACATTAACACTAATCATAACCTTAACCCTTACCGCAACCCTAACCCCAACACTAATCCTAATTGTAACCGTAACAAAAATCCTAACCCTAACCCTAACCCTAACCTAACACTAACCATAACCCTAAACCTATCCCTAACACTAACCCAAACCCTAACCATAACCCTAACACTAACCATACCCTAACCCTAACCCTAACCCTAACAGTAACACTAAACCTAAGAATAAACCTAACCATAATACTAACTCTAAAACTATCCCTAAGCCTAACACTAACCTTAACCCTAAACTTAACTCAAACACTAACCCTAACCCAGAACCTAATCGTAAACCTAAACCTAAGCATAAACTTAAACCTAACACTAACCCTAAACTTAACCCTAACCCTAACACTAACCCTAAACCTAACCCTAAACCTAAGCCTTTCACTAACACTAACCATAAACCTAATCCTAACCCTAAATCTAACCCTAACCCTAAACCTCACACTAACCCTAACCCTAACCCTAATACAATCTCTAACCCTTACCCTAACACTTAACCCTAAACCAAACACTAATGGTAAATCTAACCCTTACCCTAACACTAACCTTAACTTTAATTCTAACCATAACCTAACCGTAACCCTAACCCTGACCCAAACCCTAACCTAAACCTAAAACTAACCCTGTTTGTAACCCTAACCCTAACTCTAACACTAACCCTAACTTTAACACTAACTCTAACTCTAACACTCACCTAATCCTAACCCTAAACCTAACACTAACCCTAACCCTAACCCTAACAATAACCCCAAGCATAACAATAACCCTAACCCAAACACTAACGCAAAACCAAACCCTAACTCTAACACTAATTCTAACCCTAACCCAAACTTTAACCATAACAGAAACCCTAACCCTAACACTATCCCTAACTCTAATCCTAACACTAACACTTACCCTAAACCTAACCTTAAACCTAACACTTACCCTAACCCTAACCCTAACACTAACACTAAACCTAACCCTAACCATAAAACAAAATCTAACACTTAAATGAATTCTAGCCCTAACACTAACCCTATCCCTAACCTTATCCCTAACACTAACCCTATCCCTAACCCTATCCCTAATACTAATCCTAGACCTAACTTTGACCCTTACACTAATCCTCACACTAAACCTAACAGTAATCCTAAACTTAACCCTATCCCTAACCCAAACCCTAAAGCATCCCTAACACTAACCCCAACACTAAACCTTACCCTAAACCTAACACTAATCCTAAACCTAAACATATCTGCCACAGTCTGGCTGGGCACAATTCAGGAGCCACTTGTCAAAATAAACTAACTTTATTTTTAGAACCACACATGCCAAACAAACAGCTCCTCAGGAAAAACCCTCAGAGCCCAACTGCCATCACCGGCTTCCCACAAGCCTCTCCCACAACCACCAGCCTCTCCACCTCCCACAATCCTCCTGCTCTTGAGGCCGATTGGCTGGGTCATGTGGGCGGAGCCATAAAAGTCCCCCAGTGAGCAGCTCCGTGGTCTGAAAGGGCAGGGAAACAGCCCAATGAGCATCACCACAGAGGAGCCAATCAGCTAGAAGTTGCTGGGGCCGTTGTGGGCCAATCATCAGCTGGCATTCTGAAAGGGCGGGGAAACAGCCCATTGAGCATCACCGCAGAGGAGCCAATCAGCTAGAAGTTGCTGGGGCCCCTGTGAGCCAATCATCAGCTGGCAGCTGGAAGTTTGCTGGCAGCTGGAAGTTTGCTGGGGCCCCTTCGGCTGTGGCTCTCAACATCTCCCCCTCTCTGTTTAAACAACAAGCATGTGGCTTAGGGACCGTGCCTGCCTTATGTTGTCCAATAGTACATATGGTCCTTACCCGTTATTGGATGAGCTGACCTCAAGGCATCAGCCTCCTGTCTTAGGTTGGTACCATTGCAATTGGATCTTACCCGTCACTGACTACCGGTCCAGTATACAGCCACACCTGTGGTTAGGTCTTTGTACCAGCGGGGGGGGGGGTGTGAGGTTCTTTGCCTCACCTCTGTTGGCCCCCAAATTTTAGCTGAACGACCATGACAAGCAGAAGGGAGGAAGATACACCAAGCCAATTGACGGCTCCTTTTGGAAAAATTGTACCACTGATGACATCAGCAGCAAAAATACCCCAACACTACCACAAGTTGCTGCACCAACAGATAGTTCACAATGCGTACAAGTGAGTTCACAATGCATACAAGTGATACATAGTCCAGGCAAGTTCTGCAAGCAGTTCGGTGATGGCTATTGCAGAAGCTGTAGATTGGTTTTATCTTTGTCTTCACCAGCACTGGGATGAAGATAGGAATTCTGGCAATAATGGCTAAAGAAAAAATTACAAAACATTCCAGAAGGCACTAAATGAAAACAATTTTCTTAACAATTTACATTATCTTGAACAGAATTATTAAATATAATGAAAAGGAAAGGTGAAAGTAAACAAACAGATCTATTAACTTCCTTTTTTGTTCACATATTAAAACAATCCTCAACAGCTGTTTACCCAATTTAAATTAAACCATTTAAATCACGTGAATTAAAAAAAAAATAATTGGATCCATTTTTTCATGAGTTGATCTACTCGTATTTGATTTTTTGGTGGACGGACCATGGTTGAGGATAATAGAACTCCTAAATAATTAATTGGAAAATTTAATTGTACTTTATCTATTGCTATCTCTAGATTATAATTTTTTAATAAGTTTGTAAGTGTGGCATAACATTCTAGCAATGTGTTTTTATCTTTGTGTGCTAATAATACATCATCCATATAGTGAAATATTTGTAGTTCAGGATTTTGATTTCTAAGTGGCTGGATTACTTTGTTAACATAAATTTGACACATAGTTGGGCTGTTAGCCATCCCTTGAGGGAGTACTTTCCATTCATATTTCTGATCAGGACCTTCATGATTCAGTGCAGGGATAGTAAATGCAAAACGTGGACTATCCTCAGGATGAATTGGAATTGAAAAAAAAAAAAAACAATCTTTAATATCTATAACTAAAACATACCAGGTTTTTGGCAAAGCAGACAATTGAGGAATCCCCGATTGAGCAGGTCCCATAATAACCATCTCATTATTAATGGCTCTTAAATTTTGCAATAATCTCCATTTGCCAGATTTCTTTTTGATGACAAAAATGGGAGTATTATGGGAAGATACAGAAGGTTGTATATGTCCTTCCGCTAATTGTTGTTTGACCAGGTCATGGGCTGCTTGTATATTTTCTTAAGTCAGGGGCCACTGAGGAACCCATACTGGTCTTTCTGATTTCCAAGTAATTTTGATTGTCTCAGTGGCCCTTTCTGAAAATCCAACCCATGTCTGTCTGTTCCTTGATCTATTTGTATTGGTGGTGCTATACCTTGTTTTTGTTTTTTAAATCTTTTTCCTTTCCTAAAACCTTGTCTAGCCATAATAGTGGGTGCATTTTGGTTGATGTTATTTGTTAATGTCAAACCTAATTGATCTAGGACATCTCGTCCCCATAAATTTACGGGAAGATGATCCAATACATATGGCGGTATAGTTCCTTCACATCCTTCAGGATCCTTCCAATCTAATACCATTGCACTTCTATGGGGATTAGTTGCCACTCCTAGGCCTTGAAGCGTTCGAGTGGCTTGTTGTAATGGCCAATGTTTTGGCCATTCTTGACGAGAGATGATGCTAAGGTCTGCACCTGTATCCAGTAGCCCATTAAATTCATGTCCTTGAATATTTAGTTTTAGCATGGGGCGAGAATCTAAATTTAAAGAAAGCATAGCCCAATCTACACCTGTGGAGCCTAAACCCTTGGAACCTCTTTCTACAGTATGACTGGAAAATGTATCATGTAGGCTGGGTATTATTAGTAACTGTGCTATTCTATCTCCTGGAGAAATTACTGATATACCCTTTGGAGAACTGGCTATAATTTTTATTTCACCTTCATAATCGGGATCAATTACCCCAGGACTTATCATAAGTCCTTTAAGAGTAGAAGAGCTGCGTCCCAATAATAAGCCTACTGTTCCTTTGGGAAGAGGTCCTTTTACCCCTGTGGGAATGATTTGAACTCCCATCTCTGGAGTTAGTACTGCTCTGGTGGAGGCGCAGATGTCCAACCCTGCACTTCCTCTGGTTTGTCTGATGAGGGATCTGATGGACAATGTGTCCTGGGCACTACCCTGATGGGGTTGCTGGGTTTCTCCAGTGCTCCGTATATTTGTGGTTTTGGGCCCCGGAGCATTGGGCCCCCCTGTCCATTTTTTGGCAATGGACCCCGATGCCTTTCTCCATGATATCGTGGATAAACACCTGGTCCTTGTTCGTTTTTTGATAATGGAGTAGCCTCTATGGTGGATTGAGCCAATGTCTCCCTCTACGGCATCGTGGGCAAACACCTGGTATTCTACTCCTTTGATACCTAGTTTTGTTAAACCCTCCTCCTATGGGGCAATTCCTTTTAAAATGTCCTGTTTGTTCACAATTGTAGCATGTTCTTGGCCTGGCATCTAAAGCCTGTTTTACTGCATCTGCCACAATTTTCCCTTGTTCATTAATGTCTCTGGCATCCAAAGCCTGTTTTACTGCAGCTGCCACGACTTGCTCTTGTTCATTAATGTCTCTACATAATTTAATATATGTGTTTAAATCTTCATGTTTCCATGGTACAATGATTTCTCTGCACCAGCGATTCGCTTCATCATAAGCCAGTTGTTTTATTAATGGCATTGCTTGTTCTGTATTCCCCAAAACTCTGGTAGCTGTTTGAATAAGCCTATCTACAAATTCAGCGTAAGATTCATTAGCTCCTTGTATTACCTTAGATAATTGACCTTGTACACCTCCATGTCCTTGTAAAGTCTTCCATGCCCTAACCGCCTCTGCAGCAATTTGTGCGTATATGCCAGGATCATATGCAATTTGTTGCTGCTGATCCTCATAAGGTCCGTTTCCTAACAACATATCTAGATTTCTCTGAGGATAACCAGCTGCTGCATTTCACCTAGCCATCTCCTTGCAAAATTCCTCATTGGCAACCTTGCATAACAGGTATTGTCCTCCATTTAGCACAGCTTTACACATATTAGCCCAATCTGCTGGCGTCATGTTCAAGTTGTTAATGGATTCGACCAAGCTTACAGTGAAGGGTGCTTGAGGACCATAGGTTGTTACAGCCTCTTTTAGCTGCTTCACTGTTTTGAAATTTAAAGCATGGTGAATTCGCTGCCCTCCTGCCTCAAATACAGGGCATGTTAATACTTGAGATCCTGTCTCAGGATCCCAACTATCAACTGCGGGGGTTGGGGGCCTCCCAGTATATGGAGGTGGCCTTGTTAGTTGGACATTTATGTCCTCTGGTGATAGAAAGGTGTTAGTAGCAGTCTCCTTTTGTAACTTTCCCCCTGATGGCTTTTTCTGCTGTACACTTTCTTTCTCTGCCTGACTAGCTTGAGAGGCCTTTGGACTAAGCAAACAAGATATGAATGTCCACAATGGCAATGTGCCAACTGGCAGAGTCCCTGGGCTTTTCTTTTCTATTCTTTTAAAATCTTCACCATGATGGTTCCATTGTGATATATTCAACAACTCCTCCTTAAAAAGCCATTGGCTACATTTTTTGTATTGTATCAACGTATGCCCTGACTGCTCTTGATTTTACTGGAATGCCTCCTTCCTCTAACAATTTACTTAACCCTCTTTCAGTTTATTTTTTACTAATTTCTGATCCCTTATGTCTACTATAATACAACCCAACAAGATAACACCAAACAAAACCGAGACAGAATAAAATAAAAATGGAACAACAAAAAATCATTATAGCCATTCTATCCTCCTGACATGTCCATCCGTCCTTTCTCCCTATCTCTTCCTCAGATGCAAATAGTTTTTCCTCAGATGTGAGCGGTTTTTCTTCCGTCTCACTCATCTCCAGGGACAAGCAACTTAAAACAAAAGTGAAGCAAAACAAAAGAAGAATCTTAAAATGGCTACCCATCCTCTCGCCCTGCCCTCAGGGGCAAGCAGTTTACCTTATCACTTACCCTCAGTCATTCCCCGTGCGAGCCACCAAATGCCACAGTCTGGCTGGGCACAATTCAGGAGCCACTTGTCAAAATAAACTAACTTTATTTTTAGAACCACACACGCCAAACAAAACAGCTCCTCAGGGAAAACCCTCAGAGCCCAACTGCCACCACTGGCTTCCCACAAGCCTCTCCCACAACCACCAGCCTCTCCACCTCCCACAATCCTCCTGCTCTTGAGGCCAATTGGCTGGGTCATGTGGGCGGAGCCAAAAAAGTCCCCCAGTGAGCAGCTCCGTGGTCTGAAAGGGCAGGGAAACAGCCCAATGAGCATCACCACAGAGGAGCCAATCAGCTAGAAGTTGCTGGAGCCGCTGTGAGCCAATCATCAGCTGGCAGCTGGAAGTTTGCTGGCAGCTGGAAGTTTGCTGGGGCCCTTTCGGCTGTGGCTCTCAACACCTATCACTAATCCTAATCCTAACCTTAAACCTAATGCTAACTCTAACTCTAAACCTAAACCTAACTGTAATCTTAACCCTAATTCTAATCCTAACACAAACCCTGACCCTAACCTTAACACTAACCCTAACCCTAAAAGTAACCCTAACACTAAACCAAACCACAACCCTATACTTAAACCTAAATCTAACAGTAACCCTAACCATAACCATAACCCTAACCCTAACACTAACCCTAACACAAACCTTAGCAATAACCCTTACCCTAACACTAACCTTAACCCTAACCCTAACCCTAACACAACCCTATTCTAACCCTAAACCTGTCCCTAACCCTAACCTTACCCTAAAATTCACCCTAACTCTCACATAATCTTAACCCTAAACATAACACTATCCCTAGCACTAAGACTAACTCTAACTCTTGCCCTAGCCCTATCTGTAGTTCTAATCTTATCCCTTACCATAACCCAAACCCTATCTGTATGTCTAGCCCCAATCCTAGCCTAAACTTCACCCTAGCCCTAAACATGTATCTAACCCAAACCTTAAGGCTAAAGCTCACTATTACCCAAGCCCTAACCCTAATGCTAATTGGAAAACTAGCCCTAACACTACCCTAGCTCTAAAAAAAAGAGCCATAACCCTAACCCTAAACGTTAACCTAAACCAAATCCTAACCCTACACCTAGTCCTAAACATAGCCCTAATTTGAGTCCTAAACCTAACCCTAGATAACCCTGACCCTGACCACAACAGTAACCCTAGCTCTAAACATTGACCTAATTCTAACCCTAGAACAAGCCCTAATCGAAATCCTATTCTTGCATTAGCCGTAGCCCTAATGCTAACAAAAATCCTAGCCCTATTTCGAGCCCTAACCCCAGGTTTAACTCTAAACCTAACCCTAACACTAACCCTAACCCTACCTCTAAACCTATCCCTTACCCTAAGCCAAACCCTCACCCTAATGCTACCCTAGTCCTAACAATAATTCTTAGTGTACCCCAAACCCTAACCCTATTACTAGTCCTAACACTAGCCCTCATTCTATCTCTAACCCTAACCATAACCCTGACCCTTATTCTGACCCTAACACTAACCCTAGATCTAAACCCGACCCTAATCCTAAACCGAACACTACCACTACCCCTAACAGTAAACCTATACCTAAACCTAACAGTAACACTAGCACTAGACCAAACCTAATCTTAATAGAGTCATAAATCTAGCCTTAGCCCTAAAAAACCCCCCAGAACTAGCCCTAACAATAACCCTTAACCTAATGTAAAGACTGAACCTATCACTAGACCAAACGCTAGTCCTAATTGTGGCCCTAACCATAAAACTAACACTAACCCAACAATGACCCTTATTCTAATAGAAATCCTAGCTCTAAACCTTATCCTAAATCAAAACCTAACCCTAACATTAGACTTATCCATAACCCTGACCCTAATACTAGCCATAACCATATCCCTAGCTCTTACATTACCCATAGCCCTAACGTTACCCTAAACATCACACAAAACATAGACCTTATCCTAGCCCTAAACCTAGACCTAATCATAACCCTAACCATAACCTTAGACCTAACCCTAATGCTAACCCTCGCCCTAGCCCTAACCCTAGCTCAAACTCTAATCCTTATTCTAAACATAACCTTAACCCTAAACCTAACCCTAGCCCTGACTCAAACCCTAACCCTTGCCCTCACACTAAACCTAGCTCAAATACCTACACTTACCCTAAAATTAGCCCTAACATTAACCATAGGCCTAACCCTAATCCTAACCTTAACCCTAGCCCTAACCTTAGCTCTAACCCAATCCATTACTCTGAAGATAAGCCTAACCCAAATGCTAACCCTAGGCCTAACGATAACCCTATCACTAATACTAACCCTATCCATTACTCTAAACCTAACCAGAACCATAAACCTAATTCTATCCATTACCCTAATCCTAACCTTAACCTTAACCCACCGCTAATTCAAGCATTAACCCTAAATCTTAACCTAAATTAAACCCTACCCAACCCTGACCCTAATAATACACCTAGCTCTAACTTGACCCTTACCCTACACCTAAACCTTACACTAGACATAGCCATAACCTAACACTAAAACTAATACTAACCATAAACCTAGACCAGACATTAGTCCTAGCCCTAATCCTAGTTTTAGCCCTAACACAAACCCTCAGCCTAGCCCTAAACCTAGCCTTAATCCTAACCCAAACCCTAACTTTAGTCCTAACCCTAATTCTAACCCTCACCCTAACCCTAAACCTAGTTATAACCCATCCCTTCCCCTAAACCCAATCCTAATCCTAACACTAACACTAACCCTAACACTAGGCCTAAACCTAACACTAACCCTAGCCCTAATCCTAGCCCTAATTGAGACCTAACCATAAACCTACCCCTAATCTTAGCCCAAAGACTAACTCGAACTCTAACCCTAGCTCTATTTCTAGTTCTAACCCTATCCATTACCATAATCCTAACACTAGCCCTAAGCTTAGCCCTAACCCTAGCCATAGCCCTAAACATAGATCAAACCATAACAATAAATCTAAGCCTAAACTTCACCCACCACTAGCCCTAACACTATCACTAATCATAAAACTAGCCCTAAACCTAGGCCTACTTCTAAAACAAAACTGAGCCATAGCCCTATCACTAACCCTATACCTGACATTAGCCCTTTCCCTAGCCCCAAAGCTAGTTCAAAGCCTAGCCTTAATCCTAACCCTGATCTTAACCCTAGCCCTAACCCTAATTTTATCCCTTGTCCTAGCACTAAACATAGCTGTAACATCATACTTTACCCTAACCCTAATGTTAACCCTAACCCTAGCCCTAAACTTAGGCCTAAACCTAACACTAACCCTAGCACTAATCCTGGCCCTAATTTAGCCCTAACACTAAACCTAACCCTATCCCTATCCCTAAGATTAACTCCAACTCTCGCCCTAGCACTATCCCTAGTTCTAAACATATTTCTTACCATAACCCTGAACCTAGCCCTATCCCTAGCCCAACCTTAGCCCTAACCTTTGCCCTACCCTTAAATTTGGATCAAACCATAACCTTAAGCCTAAAGCTCACCCTAACACTAGCCCTAACACCAGTGCTAATATGAAAACTTGCCCTAACCCTACCCTAGCCCTAAAAAAAACCTGAGCTTTAACCCTAACCCTAACTTTTAACATAAACCAAACCCTAACCCTACACCCAGTCCTAAACCTAGCCCTAATTTGAGTCCTAACCCTAACCCTAGAAATGACCCTGACTCTGACTCAGACCTTAACACTAACTCTAGCTCTAAACATTGTCTTAATGCTAAACCAAGAACTAATCGTAATCAGAAACCACGTTCTTTCATTAGCATTAGCCCTAATGCTAACACATATCCTAGTGCTAATTCGAGCCCTAACCCTAGGTTTAACTAACCCTAAGCCTAACCCTAGCATTAACCCTATTCCTAATCTTAACCCTACCTCTAATCCTATACCTTACTCTAAGCCAAACCCTCACCCTAATGCTACCCTAGTCCTAACATTAATCCTTAGCCTATCCCAAACCCTAACTCTATTACTAGTCCTAACCCTAGGCCTCATTCTAGCTCTAGCCCTAACCCAAACCCTGACCCTTATTCTGACCCTAACAGTAACCCTAGATCTAAACCTGACACTAACCCTAAACTGGACCCTAACTCTACCCCTACCAGTAAACCTATACCTAAACCTAACAGTAACACTAGCATTAGACCAAACCTAATCCTAAATAGAGTCATAAATCTAGCCCTAGCTTTCAACAAAAATCTTGAACTAGCCCTAACAATAACCCTTAACCTAACACAAAGACTAACCCTTTCCCTAGACCCAACACTATTCCTAATTCTGGCCCTAACCCTAACCCAAACACTTACAC
Source organism: Marmota flaviventris (assembly GCF_047511675.1). NCBI lineage: Eukaryota > Metazoa > Chordata > Mammalia > Rodentia > Sciuridae > Marmota > Marmota flaviventris. The sequence goes on along the minus strand of NW_027288152.1, from coordinate 111,369 downwards.
TTACCCTAACACAAACCCTACCTCTAAACCTTAACCTAACCCAAAACCTAACCCTAACACTAGACTGATCCATAACCCTAACTCTAAAATTAGCCATAACCATAACCCAAGCTCTTACATTACCCATAGCCCTAATGCTAGCCATAAACATCACACAAACCTAGCCCTAATCCTAGCCCTAAACCTAGCCCTAATTGTAACCCTAACTGAAACCATAGACCTAAACCTAACCCTAACCCTCGCCCTAGTCCTAAACCTAGCTCAAATTCTAACTCTTTCCCTAAACATAACACTAACTCTAACCCTAACCCTAGCCCTGACTCTAACCCTAACCCTCGCCCTAGACCTAACCCTAGCTCAAACCCCAATACTTACCCTAAACCTAACCCTGACACTAACCCTAGGCCTAACCCTAACCCTAGCCATAAACTTAACCTTACCTCTAGCCCTAACCTTAGCTCTAACCTATCCATTACCCTAAAGATAAGCCTAAACCCAATGCTAACCCTAGGCCTAATGCTAACCCTATCGCTAACAATAACCATATCCTTTACTCTAAACCTAAACTGAATCCTAAACCTAACACTATCCCTTCCCCTAATCCTAAACTGAACCCTAACACTAATACAAGCCTTAACCCTAAACCTTAACCTAAACCAAACCATACCCGGACTCTGACCCTAATAAAATACCTAGCTCTAAACCTGACCCTTACCCTAAACCTAACACTTATACTAGACCTATCCATAACCTAACCATAAAACTACCACTTACTATGAACCTAGACCTGACATTAGCCATAGCCCTAATCCTAGCCCTAGCCCTAACACATATACTCATCCTGGCACTAAACTTAGCCTTAATCCTAACCCAAACACTAACCCTAGCCCTAAATCAAATTCTAACCTGAACCCTAGCTCTAAACCTAGCTACAACCCCATCCCTTCCCTTAAATGTAACCCTGACCCTAACACTAACACTAACCATAACCATAGACCTAACCCTAGGCCTAAACCTAACACTACCCTACCCCTAATCCTAGCCCTAATTTAGCCCTAACCTTAAATCTACCCCTAACCCTAGCCCAAAGAATAACTCTAATCGCACCCCAGTCCTATTTCTAGTTCTAACACTATCCGTTACCATAACCCTAATACTAGCCCTAACCTTAACCCTAATGTAGGCCCTAGCCCTAAACCTTTATCTAACTATAACAATAAATCTAAGCCTAAACCTCACCCTACCACTAGGCCTATCACTATCACTAATCCTAAAACTAGCCCTAAACCTAGCCCTAGCTCTAAAACAAAACTGACCCACAGCCCTAACCATAACCCTAACCTAATGGTAAAGCTATACCTGACATTAGCTCTATCCCTAATTCTTACCCTAACCCTAACACAAACCCTAACTGTACACCTAAACTTAATCCTAGCCCTAATTCGAGTAGTATCCCTAACCCTGATTAGTAACACTGATCCTGACTCTGACCCTAACAGTAACCCTATCTCTAATCATCTCCCTAAACCTAAACCTAATCTAAACACTAGACTTAGACCTAATACTAACTCTAAAACTAGCCCTAATCTTAACTCTAGTTCTTACAATAGCCATAGTCCTACCTTATCCCTAACTTAACCCAAAACCTAGCCCTAATCTGAAATCTAACCCTAGCTTTAACCCTATACCTAACCCTAACCTTAGCCCTAACACTTAATCTAAATCTAACCCAAAAACTAAACCTTGACCTAACCTGAACCATGGCCCTAATCCTAACCATAACCCTAGCCTTAAGCCTAGCTCTAATCTTATTTATTACCCTAACGGTAACCCTAACCAAATTTTAACCCTAGACCTAACAGTAACCGTAGCCCTAACCTAACCATAACTCTAGCCCTAACTGTACCTCTAATCCTATCCATTACACTAACCATAACCCTAACTGAATCCTATCCTTAGGCCTAACCTTAACACTATACCTAACCCTAAGGCTGTACATTACCCTAAATTTAAACTGAACCCTAAATCTAACCATATCCATTACTCTAACCCTAACACTAACCCTAATGCTAATTTGAGCCCTAACCTTAAACCTTAACCTAACACATACATTAACCCTGATTCTGACCCTAATAATACCCTAGCTGTAAAGCTGACCCTAACACTCAACTTAACCCTTACAATATATCTGGCTATAAACCTAACCCTAAAACTATCCCTAAAGATAACCCTAGATCTGACGTTAGCCCTAGCCCTAATCCTAGTCCTAACCCTAACACAAACCCTAGTCCTAATCCTAGCACTAAGCCTAGCCTTCATCCTACCCATAACTTTAACCCTAGTCCTATCCCTAATTGTATCCCTTGACCTAGCCCCAAATGTAGCTGTAACATCATATCTTACCCAAACCCTAGGCCTAAACCTAACACTAACCCTAGCACTAATCCTAGCCCTAATTTAGTCCTAACCATAAACCTAAACATATCCCTAGCTCTAAGACTAACTCTCTCAACCTAGCCCTATCCCTAGTTCTAAACATATCCCTTACCATAACCAAAACTCTAGCCCTATCCCTAGCCCCAACCTTAGCCTTAACCTTCACCCTAGCCCTAAACGTGGATCTAACCCTAACCCTTAAGCCTAAAGCTCACCTAACACTAGCCCTGACCCTAATGTTAATTGGAAACTAGCCCTAACCATATCCTAGCCCTGAAACAAAACTGAGATATAACCATAACCTTAACCCTTAACCTAAACCAAACACTAACCCTAAACCTAATCCTAAATATTGCCATAATTTTAGTGCTAAACCTAACCCTAGAAGTAACCCTGACCCTGACTCGGATCCTAACACTAACCCTAGTTCTATACATTGCCCTAATGCTAACCCTAGAACTAGCCCTAATCAGAAACCAAGTTCTTTCATTAACTGTAGCCCTAAAGCTAACACAAATCCTAGCACTAATCCAAGCTCTAACCCTAGGTTTAACCCTAAGACTAACCCTAACCATTCCCTAACCCTAAATCTATCCCTAACCATAATCCTACCTCTAAACCTATCCCTTTCCCTAAGCCAAACCCTCACCCTAATGTTACCTAGTCCTAACCCTAATCCTTAGCCTACACCAATCCCCAACACTATTAGTAGTCCTAACCCTAGCCCTCATTCTAGCTGTAACTCTAACCCAAACCCTGACCCTTATTCTGACTCTAACACTAACCCTAGAACTCAACCTCACACTAACCCTAAACTGGACCCTACCCATACCCCTACCAGTAAACCTGTACCTAAACCTAACAGTAACACTAGCACTAGACCAAACCTAATCCTAAATAGAGTCATAAATCTAGCCCTAGCCCTAAACAAAAACCTTGCACTAGGTCTAAAAATAACCCTTAACTTAACCCAAAGACTAACCCTATCCCTAGACCCAACACTAGTCCTAATTCTGACCCTAACTCTAACCCTAACCCTAACCCTAACTGATAGCCCTAATGCTAGCCATAAACATCACACAAACCTAGCCTTATCCTAGCCCTAATCATAACCCTAACTGTAACCCTAGCCCTGAATCTAAACCTAACCATTGCCCTAGCCCTAACCATAGCTCATACCCCAACACTTACCCTAAACCTAACACTGTAACTAACCCTAGGCCTAAACCTAACCCTAATCCTAACCCTTAACCCTAGCACTAACCTTAGCTCTAACCTTATCCATTACCCTAAAGATAAGCCTAACTCAAAAGCTAACCCTAGGCCTAATGATAACCCTATCGCTAACACTAACCGTATCCATTACTGTAAACTTAACCTGAATCCAAAACCTAAACCTACCCATTATCCTAACTCTAACCCTAACCCTAATGCTAATTCAACCCTTAACCCTAAACCTTAAACAAAACCAAACCCTACCTGGACCCTGACACTAAAAATACACCTAGCTCTAAACCTGACCCTTACCCTAAACGTAATCCTTACACTAGACCTAGCCATAACCTAACCCTAAAGCTATCCCTAACCATAACCCTAGACCTGATATTAGCCCTAGCCCTAATCCTAGCCCTAGCCCTAACACAAACCCTCAAATCTAGCCCTAAATCTAGGCTTAATCATAACCCGAACCCTTATCTAGCCCCAACCCTACTTTAACTATCACCCTATCCCTAAACCTAGCTATAACCCCATCCCTTTCTCTAAACCTAGCCCTATCCCTAACAATAACACTAACAGTAACACTAGCCCTAATTCTAACACTAACCCTAGTGCTAATCCTAGCCCTAATTTAGTCCTAACCTTAAACCCACCCCTAACTCTAGCCCTAAGAATAACTCTAACTCTCACCGTAGCCCTATTTCTAGTTCTAACCCTATCTGTTACCATAACTGTAACACTAACTCTAAACTTAGCCCTAACCATAGCCCTAGCCCTAAACCTATATCTAATCATAACAATTAATATAAGATTAAACCTCACCTTACTACTAGCCCTAACACTATTGCTAATCCAAAAACTAGTCTAACCCTAGCCCTAGCTCTAAAACAAAACTGAGCCATACCCTAACCCTAACTCTAACCTAAACATAACACTAGACCTGACATTAGCCCTATCCCTAATTCTTACCCTAACCCTAACACAAATCCTAACCTTACACCTAGCCTTAACACTCGCCCTAATTTGAGTTCTATCACTAAACCTAAAAGTAACACTGATTCGGACTCTGACCCTAACACTAACCCTATCTCTAATCATGCCCCTAAACCTAAACCTAATGTAAACACTAGACCTAGTCCTAATGCTAACCCTAATACTAGCCCTAATCATAACCTTAGTTCTTACATTAGCCATAGTCCTACACTAGCCCTAACCTAACCCAAAACCTAGCCCTAATCTGAGCCCTAATCCTAGTTTTAATCATAGCCCTAACCCTATCCCTAGCCCTAACCCTTAACCTAAACCAAACCCTAAACCTAAACCTTGTCCTAACCCAAAACCTAAACCGAAGCATAGCCCTATTCCTAACCATACACTAGCCCCAAACCTTGATATAATTTTATCCATTACCTTAATCATAACCCTAAGCAAATTCTAACCCTAGGCCTAACTCTAACCCTAGCCCTGACCTAACTATAATCCTAGTCCTAACTGTAGCTCTAATCCTATCCATTACCTGAACCATATCTTTAACAAAATTCTATCCCTAGGCCTAACCCTAACCCTATGCTTACCCTAACCCTGTCCATTATATTAAACCTAATCTGAATCTGAAACCTAACAATATCCATTACCCTAACCCTAATGCTAATTTTAGCCCTAACCCTAAACCTTAACCTAACCCATACTCTAACCCTGACTCTGACCTTAATAATATCCCTAGCTGTAAACTTGACCCTAAGCCTCAACGTAACCCTTACAATAGATCTGGCCATAAATCTAAACCTAAAACTATCCCTAACCATAACTCTAGAACCGACATTAGCCCTAGACCTAATCCTAGCCCTAAACCTAACACAAACCCTACCCCTAATACTATCCCCAAGCCTAGCCTTAATACTAATCTTAAAATTAACTGAAGCCCTAAACCTAATTTTATCCCATGCCATAGCCCAAAATTTTATCCCAAGCCCTAGCTGTGACATCATACCTTACTCTAACCCTAACCCTAGCCCTAAATCTAGGCCAAAACCTAAAACTAGCTCTAGGGCTATTCCTAACCCTAATTTAACCCTAATTCTAAACCTAACCCTATCCCTAGCCCTAAGACTAACTCTTGGCCTAGCCCTATCCCTAGTTCAAAACCTATCCCTTACCCCAAAACTAGCCCTATCTCTAGCCCCAACCCTAACTCTAACAATCACCTTAGCCCTAAACCTGGCTGTAAACACTAAACTTAAGCCCAAATTTCACCCTAACACTAGCCCTAAACCTAATGCTAATTGGAAAACTAGCCCTAACCCTACCCTAGCCCTAAAACAAAACCGAGCCATAATCCTAACCCTAACCCTTAACCTAAACCAAACAAGAACCTTATACACAGCCCTAAACTTAGCCCTAATTTGAGTCCTAATCCTAACCATAGAAATAACCCTGACCCTGAGTTGGACCCTAACAGTACCCCTAGCTCTAAACATTGCCCGAACACTAACCCTAGAACTGGACCTAATCAGAAAACTAGTTCTTTCATTAGCCATAGCCCTAATGCTAATACAAATCCTAACCCTAATCCAAGCCCTGACTCTAACCCTAACCCTGATCGTACCTCTAACCATATCCTTTACCCTAAGCTAAACCCTCTCCCTAATGCTACTCTAGTCCCAACTTTAATCCTTAGCCTACCCCAAATCCTAACTCTATTACTAGACCTAAACCTAGCCCTCATTCTAGCTTTAACCCTAATCTTAACCCTGACCCTTATTCTGACCCTAACAATAACCCTAGATCTAAACCTGACCCCAACCCTAAACCAAACCCTAACACTACCCCTACCGGTAAACCTATACTTAAACCTAACAGTAATATTAGCACTAGACCAAACCTAATCCTAAATAGAGTCATAAATCTAGCCTTAGCCCTAAAAAAAACTTAGCACTAGCTCTCACAATAACCCTTAACCTAATGTAAAGACTGAACCTATCACTAGACCAAATGCTAGTCCTAATTGTAGCCCTAACCATAAAACTAACCCTAACCCAACAATGACCCTTATTCTAATAGAAACCCTAGCTCTAAACTTTATCCTAAACAAAAACCTAACCCTAACATTAGACTTATCCATAACCCTGACCCTATACTAGCCATAACCATATCCCTAGCTCTTACATTACCCATAGCCCTAACGTTACCCTAAATATCACACAAAACTTAGCCCTTATCCTAGCCCTAAACCTAGCCTTAACATAACCCTAACCATAACCTTAGACCTAACCCTAATGCTAACCCTCGCCCTAGCCTTAACCCTAGCTCAAACTCTAATCCTTATTCTAAACATAACCCTAAACCTAACCCTAGCCCTGACTCAAACCCTAACCCTTGCCGTCACCCTAACCCTAGCTCAAATGCCTACAGTTACCCTAAACCTAACCCTAACATTAACCCTAGGCCTAACCCTAACCCTAACCCTAATCCTAACCTTAAACCTAGCCCTAACCTTAGCTCTAACCCTATCTATTACATAAAGATAACCCTAAACCAAATGCTAATCCTAGGCCTAACGATAACTCTGTCACTAACACTAATCCTATCCATTACTCTAAACCTAACCAGAACCATAAACCTAATTCTATCCATTACCTTACCCTAAGCCTAACACACTGCTATTTCGAGCATTAACCCTAAATCTTAACCTAAACCAAACCCTACCCTGACTCTGACCCTAATAATACACCTAGCTCTAAACCTGACTCTTACCCTAAACCTAAACTTTATACTAGACACAGCCATAACCTAAAACTAAAACTAATACTAACCATAAACATAGACCTGACATTAGCCCTAGCTCTAATCCAAGCCCTAGCTCTAACACAAACCCTCAGCCTAGCCCTAAACCTAGCCTCATTCCTATCCCAAACCCTAACCTTAGCCCTAACCCTAATTCTAACCCTCGCTGTAGCCCTAAAGCTACCTATAACCCTATCCCTTCCCCTATACCTAATCCTAATCCTAACACTAACACTAACCCTAACCCTAGGCCTAAACCTAACACTAACCCTAGCACTAATCCTAGCCCTAATTTAGCCCTAACCCTAAACCTACCCCTAATCCTAGCCCAAAGACTAACTCAAACTCTCATCCTAGCCCTATTTCTAGTTCTAACCCTATCCATTACCATAATCCTAACACTAGCCCTAAGCTTAGCCCTAACCCTAGCCATAGCCCTAAACCTAGATCTAACCATAAAAATAAATCTAAGCCTAAACTTCATCCTACCACTAGCCCTAACACTGTCGCTAATCATACAACTAGCCCAAACCCTAGGCCTAGTTCTAAAACAAAACTGAGCCATAGCCCTATCACTAACTCTAGCCTAACCTTAACCCTAGACCTGACATTAGCCCTATCCCTAACCCTAATCTTAATTCTAGGCCTAGCCTTAATCCTAATCCTGATCTTAAACCTAGCCCTAACCCTAATTTAATCCCTTGTCCTAGCACTAAACATAGCTGTAACATAATACCTTACCCTAACCCTAACGCTATCCCTAACCCTAGCCCTAAACCTAGGCCTAAATCTAACAGTAATCCTAGCACTAATCCTATTCCTAATTTAGCCCTAACACTAAATCTAACCCTATCCCTATCCCTAAGACTAACTTTAACTATCGCCCTAGTCCTATCCCTAGTTCTAAACCTATCCCTTACCGTAACCCAAACGCTAGCCATATCCCTAGCCCCAAACTTAGCCCTAACCTCCACCAAAGGCTTAATCCTGGATCTAAAGTGAAAAGTAAGTATAAACCTCACCGTAACACTCGCACTAACCCTAATGCTATTTGGAAAACTAGCCCCAAATCTACCCCAAACCTAAAACAAAACCCACCCATAACCCTAAACCTTAACATAAACCAAACCCTAAAGGTACACCTAGTGCTAAACCTAGCCCTAATATGAGTCCTAACCCTAAACCTAACCCTAGAAATAACCCTGACCCTGACTCAGCCCCTAACACTAACCCTAGCTCTAAATATTGACTCAGCCCCTAACGCTAACCCTAGAACTAACCCTAAATGGAAACCTAGTTCTTTCATTAGCCATAGCTCTAATGATAACACAAATCCTAGCCCGAATTCAAACCTAACCCTATTTTTTTTAACTCTAACCCTAACCCTAGCCCTAAACCTAACCCTAACCTTAACCCTACCTTAAACCCTATCCCTTTTCCTAAGCCAAACTCTCACCCTAATGCTACCCTAGTCCTAAATTAATCCTTAGCCTACCCCAAACCCTAACTCTCTTACTAGTCCTATCCTAGCCCTCATTATAGCTCTAAACCTAACCCTAACCCTGACCCTTATTCTGATTCCAACACTAACCCTAAGTCTAAACTGGACCCTAACACTAAACCAAACCCTAACACTACCCCTACCGGTAAACCTATACCTAAACCTAACAGTAACACTAGCACTAGACCAAACCAAATCCTAAATAGAGTCATAAATCTAGCCCTAGCCCTAAACAAAAACCTAGCACTAGACCTAACAATAACTGTTAACCTAATGTAAAGACTAACCCTATCCCTAGACACAATGCTAGTTGTAATTCTGGCACTCACTCTAAACCTAACCCTACCCTGAAAAATGACCCATAAAACAAACTCTAGCTCTAAACCTTATCCTAACCCAAAACACAACTTAACACTAGACATATCCATAACCCTGACCCTAAAACTAGCCATAAACATATTCCTAGCTCTTATATTTCCCATAGCCCTAATGTTAGCCCTAAACCTCACTCAAAACCTAACTCTTATCTAGCCCTAAACCTAGCTGTAATTGTAACCCTAACCATAACCCTAGACCTAAGCCTAATCCTATGCTCGCCCTAGCCCTAAACCTAGCTCAAAATCTAACCCTTACCTTAAACATAACCCTAACCCTAACCCTAGCCCTGACTCTAACCCTAACCCTCGCCCAAGACTTGACCATAGCTCAAATGCTAAATACTTACACTAAAACTATCCCTGACACTAATCCTAGGCCTAACTATAACCCTAGCCCTAATTGTAACCTTATCCCTAGCCCTAATCTTAGATCTAACACTATCCATTACCCTAAAGATGAGTCTAACTCAAATGCTAACACTAGGTCTAATGCTAACCCTATCACTAACACTAACCCTATCCATTACTCTAAATCTAACCTGAACCCTAAACCCTTTCCTATCCATTACCCTATCTGTAACCCTAACCGTAAAGCTAATTCAATCTTTAACTCTAAAATTTAACCTAAACCAAACCCTACCTAAACCCTGACCCTAATAATACACCTAGCTTTAAGCCTGACCCTTACCCTAAACCTAACCCTTACACTAGACCTAGTCATAACCTAACCCTAAAACTAATACTAACCATAAATCTAGACCTGACATCAGCCCTGTCCCTAATCCCAGCCCTAGCCCTAACACAAACCCTCAAACTAGCACTAAACATAGGCTTAATCTTAACCCTAGCCCTAACCCTAATTCTAACCCTCGCCTTAGCCCTAAACCTAGCTATAACCCCATCCCTTCCCCTAACCCTAATCCTAAACCTAGGCCTACCCCTAACACTAACCCTATCCCTAAATATGGCTCTAATTTAGCCCTAACCCTAAACCTAACCCTAAACCTGGGCCTAAGACTAACTCTAACTCTCGCCCTAGCCCTATTTCTAATTCTAACTCTATCTATTACCATAACCCTAACACTAGTCCTAACCTTAGCCCTAAACCTAGCCATAGCCCTAAACCTAGATCTAATCATAACAATAAATCTAAGCCTAAACCTCACCATACCACTAGCCCTAACACTATCGCTAATCCTAAAAGTAGCCCTAGCTGTAAAACAAAATGGTGCCAAAGCCCTAACCCTAACCCTAACCAAACCATAATCTTAGACTTGATATTAGACCTATCCCTAATTCTGACCCTAACCCTTACACAAACCCTAACCCTACACCGCGCCTTAACCCTAGCCATAATTCGAGTCTATCTATCCCTAACTCTGATCAATAACACTGATTCTGACTCTGACGGTAACACTAAACCTATCTTTAATCATCACCCTAAACCTAAATCTAATCTACAAACTAGATTTAGACATAATGCTAAACCTAATACTAGCCCTAATCATAACCCTAGTTCTTCCATTAGCTGTAGTCCTAAATAGCCCTAACCTAACTCAAAACCTAGATGTAATCAGAGCCCTAACCCTAGCTTTAACCCCAGCTCTAACCCTAACCCTAGCCCTAACACTTAAGCTAAACGTAACCATAAACCTAAGCCTTTTCCTAACCTGAAATCTAACCCAAACCATAGCCCAATCCTAACCATAATCCTAGCCCTATCCCTAGCTCTAATCTTATCCATTACCCTAACCATAACCCTAAACAAATTCTAACCCTAGGCCTAACCATAACCATAGCCCTAACCTAACCATAACTCTAGTCCTGACTGTAGCTCTAATCCCATCTATTACCCTAACCATAACCCTAACTGAATTCTATCCCTAAGCCTAAACCTTATTTTATCCCTAACAAAAACCTGTCCATTACTCTAAATTTAAACCTAAACCTAACTATATCAATTACCCAAACCCTAACACTAACCCTAATGCTAATTTGAGCCCTAAGACTAAACTTTAACCTAACCCATACCCTAACCCTGACTCTGACCCTAATAATACCCCCAGCTGTAATCCTGACCCTAACCTTCAACCTAACACTTATAATAGACCTGGCCATAATTCTTACCCTAAAACTACCCCTAACCATAACCCTAGACATGGCATTAGCCTATCCTTAATCCTAGCTCTAACCCTAACACAAATCCTAGTCCTAATCCTATCCCGAAGCGCAGACTTAATCCTAAACCTAATATTAACGCTAACCCTAACCCTAATTTTATGCTTTGCCCTAGCCTTAAATGTAGCTGTAACATCATACCTTTCCCTAAACCTAATGCTAACTCTAACCCTAGTCCTAAACCTAGGCCTAAACCTACCACTAACCATAGCTCTAATCTAGCCCTAATTTAGCCCTAACCCTAAACCTAACACTATCCCTAGCACTAAGACTAACTCTCTCACCCTAACCCTATCCCTAGTTCTAAAGCTATCCCTTACTGTAACCCAAAACCTATCCCTATCCCCAACCCTAGCACTAACCTTCACCCTAGCCCTAATTCTGGATCTAACCCTAACCTTAAGCCTAAAGCTCGCTCTAACACTAGCTCTAACTCTAATGCTAATTGGAAAACTAGCCCTAACAGTACCCTAGCCTTAAAACAAAATCGAGCCATAACCCTAAACCTAACCCTTAACCTAAACCAAGCCCTAACCCTACACCTAACCCTAAATGTAGCCCTAATTTGAGTCCTAACCCTAACCCTAGAAGAACCCTGACCCTTTCTCGGATCCTAACAGTAACCCTAGCTCTAGAACTAGCCCTAATCGGAATCCTAGTTCTTTCTTTAGCCATAACCCTAATGCTAACACAAATCCTAGCACTATTCTGAGCCCTAAACCTAGGTTTAACCCTAAACCTAACCCTAATCCTAAACCTAACTCTACCTTTAACCCTATCCCTTACCCTAAGCCAAACCCTCACCCTAATGCTATCCTAGTCCTAACATTAATCCTTAGCCTACCCCAAACCCTACCTCTATTACTAGTCCTAACACTAGCCCTCATTCTAGCTCTAACCCTAACTCTAACCCTGACCCTTATTCTGAGCCTAACACTAACCCTAGGTCTAAACCTGACATTAACACTAAAGCGAACCCTAACTCTACCCCTACTGGTAAACCTATACCTAAACCTAACAGTAATACTAGCACTAGACCAAACCTAATCCAAAATAGAGTCATACATCTATCTTTAGCCCTAAACAGAAACCTAGCACTAGCCCTAACAATAACCATTAATCTAACCTAAAGACTAACTCTATCCCTAGATCCAACAAGAGTTCTAAATCTGGCCTTCATCCTAAACCTAACCATAACCCGAACAATGACTGTTACCCTAAAACAAACTTTAGCTCTAAATCTTATCCTAACCCCAAGCCTAACCAGAACACTAGACTTATCCATAACCCTAACCCTAAAACTAGCCATAACCATATCCCTAGCTCTTACATTACCCATAGCCCTAATGCTAGCCATAAACTTCACACAAAACATAGCCCTTTTCCTAGCCCTAAACCTAGCCCTTATTGTAACCCTAACCATAAGCCTAGACCCAATCCTAACCCTAACCCTCATCCTAACCCTAATTATAGCTCAAACTCTAACATTAAACTAAACATAACCCCAACCCTAATTCTAACCCTAGCCCTGACTCTAACCCTAACCCTCATGCTAGTCTTAATCCTAGCTAAAATGCTAACACTTATCCCAAACCTAACCCTGACACTAACCCTAGACCTAACCCTAACCCTAGTCCTAATTCTAATCTTAACCCTAGCCCTAACCATAATTCTAACCCTATCCATTACCCTAAAGATAAGCCTAATCCAAATGCTAACCATAGGCCTAACTCTAACACTATTGCTAACACTAACCCTATTCATTACTATAAAGCTAACCCGAACCCTAAACCTAACCCTATCAATTACCCCAACCCAAACCCTAACTTTAAATCTAACCCTAACCCTACTTCTAATGCTAATTCAAGCCTTAACCCTAAATATTAACCTAAACCAAATCCTACCCGAACCCTGACCCTAATAATACACCTAGATGTAAACCTGACCCTTAACCTAAACCTAACCCTTACACTAGACCTAGCCATAACCTAACACTAAAACTAACCATAACCATAAACTTAGACGTGACATTATCCCCAGCCCTAATCCTAGCCATAACCCTAACACAAACACTAGACCTCATTTAGGCCTTTACCTAGACTTAATCCTATCCCAAACCCTAACTCTCTCCCTATCTCTAATTTTAACCCTCGCCCTCGACCTGAACTTAGGTATAACCCAATACTTTCTCCTAACCCTATCACTAACCCTAACCCTAAGACTAACCATATTTCTAGCCCTAACCATAAGCCTAACCCTAACACTAACCCTAGCACTAATCCTAGCCCTAATTTAGCCCTAACCCTAACTCTACTCCTACCCTTGGCCTAAGACTAACTCTAACTCTCCTGCTAGCCCTATTTCTACTTATAACCCTATTCATTACAATAAACCTAACACAAGCCCTAACCCTAGCCCTAAACCCTACCCAAGATCTAACCATAACTATACATTTGACTCTAACCCTAAGCCTAATCCTCAACCTACCACTAGACCTGACACTATTGATAATCCTAAAACTAGCCATAACCCTAGCCTTATCCCTTAAAAAAACCCTAAATTTTAACCTAAACCAAATTCTAACCCTAAACCTAGTCATAACCTTCTAGCTCTAATTCATGTCCTAGTCCTAAAATTACCTCTGACCCTGACTTATATTCTAACACTAACCTTAGTTCTAAATATCACACTAACCCTAAAGATAAGGCTAAGACTAGATCTAGACCAAATACTAACTCTTATCATAACCTTAGTTCTTATATTAGCCTTAGCCCTAACCCTAGTCCTAAACCTAACTGGAAAAGCTAGCCCTAATCTGAGACCTAATCCTAGATGTAAACCTAAACCTAAAGCTAACCCTATCCCTAACCCTAAACCTAAACCTAGCCCTAAACCTAGCTCTAACTCTGTCACTTACCCTAAGCCAAACCCTATCCATAATGCTAACCTTAGTCCTAATCCTAATCCATAGCCTAATCCAAACCCTAACCCTATTACTAGTCCTAACCCTAGCCCTCAGTCTAGCTCTAACCCTAACTCAAATCTTTACTCTAACACAAATTCTCAGTCTAAATCTAACCCTAACCCTAAACCAAACCCCCAAACTAGCCCTACCAGTAAACTTATACCTAAACCTAACCCTAACACTAGCTCTATACCTAAGCCTAATCCTAAATATAGCCATCACTCTAGACCTAGACCTAAAAAAATCCTTAGCCCAAGCCCTAACATAAATCTTAACCTAAAGAAAACACTAACCCTACCCCTAGACCTAACTCTAGCCCTAATTATGGCTTTCACCCTAAACCTAACTCTAACCTGAACACTGACCCTAACACTAACACTAAACCTAGCTCTAAACCTGAACCTAACCCAAAACCTAAACTTAACACTAGCATAGCCATAGCCCTAACCCTAAACTAGCTCTAATCAGAACATTAGAACTTACATTTACACATAGCCTTAACACTGGGCCTAAACCTAACACAAAACCTAGCCCTAACCAGAGGCCTACAACTACCCTAAACATAATCATAATCCTAAATGTAGCCCTAACCCTAACCCTTGCCTTACACATAACCCTAGCTCAAAGCCTAACACTTAGCCTAAAGATAACCCTAGCCCTATTCCTAAACATAAACCTAACCCTAGCCCTAATCCTAACCTTAACCCTAGTACTAACCTTAGCTCTAAACCTAACATTATCCTAACCCTACCCTAACACTAATAATAACCCTAGCCCTAAACCTAACCCTATCTCTAACCCTAATCATAAACCTAACCCTCGACCTAAACCTAAATCTAACCCTTGCCATAAACTTAATCCTAATTAAAACCCTAACCCTTACCCTAAATCAAAACTGAACCTATTCCTAAACCTAAATTTAACCATAACCTAACCTTAACCCTAACCCTAATCTTATATCTAACCCAATACATTACTCTAAAACTAACGCTAACCCTAATGAAAACCCTAGCCCTAACCCCAACCCTAATCCTAACCATAACCATAACCCTAACCAAGACCTAACACTAAACATAATACACCCCCTAGCCCTAACCATAGCTTAAACCTAACCCTAACCCTAACCCTAGCCCTAGCCCTAACCATAACCCTAACTCTAGCGCGAACCCTAACACTAAACCTAGCCCTAATCCTAGTCCTAATTTAGCCCTATTCTTAACCCTAACCCTAACCCTAGAATTAAAAATAACTATAATTCTCACACAGGACCATTCCCTACTTCTAATCTTATTCCTTACTGTAACCCTAACCCAAGCCCTATCCCTAGTCGTAATCCTTACACTATCCTTGGCTCTAGCACTAACTCTAGATTGAAACCTATCTCTAAAAGTAACCCTAACTCAATGCCTCAGTCTAACCCTGAAACTAGCTCTAACCCTAATGCTAATCCTAAAATAATCCCTAGCCCTAGCCCTAGCCCTAAAACGAAACCAAGACATACCCCTAACACTAACCCTTATCCTAGACCAAACTAACCCTACACCAGCCCTAACCCTAGCCCTAATTTTAAACCGAACCCTAACCCTAAACCTTACCATGACCCTGACTCATACCAAATAGTAAACCTAGCTTTAAACATCACCCTAACCTTAAAGCTAACCATAACACTAGACCTAGACCTAAACCTAACCCTAAAACTAACCCTAATCATAACCATAGGTCTTACAATAGCCGTAACCATAAAACTAGTCCTAACTCTAATACAAAACTAGCCCTAATCCAAGCTCTAACACGAGTTTTAACCCTAAATCTAACCCTAACCTTAGTCCTAACCCTTGCTCTAAACTTATCCCTTACCCTAAGCCAAACCCTCACCCTAATGTTAACCATATTCTTAGCACTAATACTTAGCCTAACCAAAACCCTAACTCTATAACTTTAGTTCTAACCCTAGTCTTCATTCTAGATCTACCCATAACCCAAACCCTAACCCTATCCCTGACCATTATTCTGACCCTAACACTAATCTTAGGTCTAAATCTAAACCTAACCCTAAACTGAAACCTAACACTAGCCCTACTGGTAACCTTATACCTAAACCTAACCCTAATACTAGCCCTAGACCTAAACCTGATCATAA
Organism: Marmota flaviventris; assembly: GCF_047511675.1. NCBI lineage: Eukaryota > Metazoa > Chordata > Mammalia > Rodentia > Sciuridae > Marmota > Marmota flaviventris. Next base: position 94,771 of record NW_027288152.1, on the reverse strand, counting down.
ATCTAGCCATAACTATATCCCTAGATCTAAAGACAAACTAGACCTAGCCTTAACAATAACCCTTAACTTAACCGAAACTCTAACCCTACCTCTAGAACTGACCCTAGTCCTTATTCTGGCTTTAACCCTAACCATTACCCTACCCGAACATTGTCCCTGACACTAACACTAACTCTAGCTCTAAACTTCACCCTAACCCTAAAACTAACCCCAAAACTACACCTAGCCCTAGCATTAACCATAAAACTAGTCCTTATCATTACACTAGTTCTTACATTAGCCATAGCCCTAACCTATCACAAAATCTAGCCCTAATCCAAGCCATACCTTAGAGTTAACCCTATAGCTAACCCTAACAATAACCATAGCCCTAACCATAACCCTAAGCCTAACTCTAGACTTAATCCTAACCATAACCCTAGCCCTAACCCTAGCTCTAACCCTATCATTACCCTAAGATAACTAACCCTAGGCAGAACTCTAATCCTAGTACTAGCCTTAACCCTATCCATTATCCTACACCTAACCTAAATCTATCCCTAACTGTAACCCTAGACCTGACATTAGCCCTAGCCCTAATGCTATCCCAAACCCTAAAACAAATTCTAGTCCTCATCCTAGCCCTAAATATAGCCTTAATCATAACCCTAACCTAACCCTAGTTCTAACCCTAATACCAACTCTCACCCTTGCCCTAAACCTAGCTATAACCACATCCCTTACCCTAAACTAAACCCTAACTCTAACCCTAATCCTAGTGGTAACCCTTGCCTTATCCTTAGCCCTAGCACTAAATCTAGATTGAAACCTAACTCTAAATCTAAACCTAACTCGATGCCTAAACCTAACACTAAAACTAACCCTACCTCTAATGCTAATCCTAAAACTGGCCCTAACTCTAGCCCTAACATAACCCTAGCCATAATTTAGCCCTATCCCTAAACCTAACCCTAACCCTAGCACTAAGACCTAATTCTAACAATCACACTAGCCCCATCACTCATTCTAACCCTATCTCTTAACATAACCCTAACCCTAGCCCTAACCCTTGCCCTATCCTTAGCCCTAGCACTAACCTTAGGCAACATGTATCTCTAAATCTAGCCCTAAACTGAAGCCTAAACCTAATCCTAACACTAGCCCAAAGCATGACACTAATCCTAAAACTAGCCCTAACCCTAGCCCTAAAACAAAACCAAGCCATACCTCTAACCCTAACCATTAACCTAAACCAAACCCAAACCTTACACCTAGACCTAAACCTAGCTCTAATATGAGTTGGAAGCTGAACCCTAAAACTAAACCTGAACCTGACACTGACCCTAACACTTATAGCTCTAAACATCACCCTAATCCTAAAACTAACCCTAACACTAAACCTAGCACTAAAACCTTAAAACTAGCCCTAATTGTAAACCTAATACTTACATTAGCTGTAACCCTAACCCTAGCCCTTAAAGAACCGAAAACCTAGACCTAATCTGAGCCCTAACCCTAGCTTTAAACCTAACCTAACCCTAACACTAACCCTAATTGTAACCATAATGCTAGCCTTAAACTGATCTCTAACTCTATCCACTACCATAACCATAACCATAACCATAATGATAACCCTAGGCATAAACTTAATCCTATCCCAAATTCTAACCCTTCCATTAGCCTAAACCTAACCTGAATCCTAAACCTAACCCTATCATTACCCTAACACTAACCCAAACACTAATTCAAGCCCAAACTTGAAACCTTAACCTATCCCAAACCCTAACCCAGACCTTGACCCTAATAATACCCCTAGCTCTAAACTTGACTGTAACCCAACACCTAACCCTTATCCTAGATGTAGCCCATAAACCTAACCCTAAAACTATCTTTAACCATAATTAGTATTCAAACCGAATAATAATATTAACAATAGCCCTAATTCGAGTCTTAATGCTAACCCTAAAACTAACCCTGACCCTGACTTCTATCCTAACAAGAATCATAGCTATAAATATCACCCTAACCTTAAACCTAACCCTAGCACTCAACCTACCCCTAAAACTAACCCTAATGGTAACCCTAGTTCTTACATTAGCTGTTGCCCTAATCTTAGCCCTAACCCTAACACAAAAACTAGCCCTAAACCAAGCCCTAAACCTAGCTTTTTCTCTAACTCTAACCCTAACCATAGCCCTAGCCCTAGATCTAAATCAATCCCTTACCCTAAGCAAAACCCTAAACCTAAGAGTAATCCTAGACCTATCCCTAATCCTTAGACTAACCAAAACCAGAATCCTATTAATAGTCCTAACCCTAGCCCTCATTTTAGCTCTAACACTATCCCAAAACCTAACCCTAACCCTGACCATTATTCTGACCCTAATACTAAACCTAGATCTAATGCTAACCCGAACTCTAACCCAAAATTTATCATAATCCTATCCCTAGACCTAACTCTGAACCTAACTCTCAGCCTATTCCTAACCATAGCTCAGAACCTAAGCCTTATGCTAAACATAACCATAATACTAATCCTAATTCTAACCCTCATCTTAACCCTAACACAAGACATAATCCAAACCATAACCTTAGCCCTAAACTGTTAACTCTAATTCTATCCATTTCCCTAAACATAACCCTTACCAAAATGCTAACCCTAAGCTTAACCATAACCCTATCGCTTTGCCCAAAACTATCAATTAACCTAAACCTACCCTGAACCCTAAACCTAACCCAATCTTTACACTAACCCTAACTCTAATGCTAATCTGAGCCCTAACCCTAACCGCAAACATAAACCAAACCCTAACACTGACTGTGACCCTAATAATTCCCCTAGCTCTAAACCTGATTCTTACCCTACCAAACCCTTAAACTAAACCTAGCCATAAACCTAACCCTAAAACTATTCCTAACCTTAACCCTAGACCTGATATTAACCCTAGCAATAATCCTAGCCCTAACCCTAATACAAACCCTAGCCCTTAATCTAGCCCTAAACATAGCCTTGATTTAATCCCTAACCCAAACCCTAGGCCTAACCTTAACACTAACCCTAGCCCTAATCTTAGCCCTAATTTAGCCCTATCCCCAACCCTAACCCTAATTCTAGCCCAAAGACTAACTCTAACTCTCACCCTAATCCTAATCCTAGTTCTAATCCTATCCCTTACTGGAACTCTAATCCTAAATGCTAACCCTTGGTCTAACCCTAGCCCTATTCATAGCCCTGGACATAACCCTAAATCTAACCCTAACTCTAAATTTAACCCTAAACCTAAACCCAAACCTAACACTAGCCCTAATGCTAATGCTAATCCTAAAACTAGCCCTAACTCTAGCCCTAGCCCTAAAATAAAACTGAGTCATAGCAGTAACCTTAACCCTTAACCTAAACCAAATTCTAACTCTACACCTAGCCCTAAACATATCCCTAATTCTAGTCTTAACCCTAACCCGGAAACTAACCCTGACCCTGACTCTTACCCTAACACTAACCCTGGCTCTAAACATCATCATCACTGTAAACCTAAAACCTAACACTAGCCCTAGCCCTAACCCTATAACTAGCACTAATCATAACCCTACTTCATACATTAGCCATAGCCTTAACCCTAGCCCTAACCTAACCCCAAACCTAGCCTTAATTCGAGTCCTAAACCTAGATTTAACCCTAAACTTAAACCTAACCCTAACCCCAAAACTAGTCCTAATCCTATACATAACCCTAGCCCTAACCTTAGGTCTAAACCTATCCATTACCCAAAAAAATAACTCTAATCCTTAAGCTAACCCTAGGCCTAACCCTAACCCTATCCATTACACTAAACCAAATCTAAACCCTAAATCTAACCCTGTCATTACCCTAAACCTAAACCTAACACAACCCAAACCCTAACCCTGACCCTGAACCTAAAAATAACCCTAGATGTAAACCTGAATCTTACCCTAAACCTAACCCTTACACTGGACCAAGCCATAAACCTAACACTAAATCTAGCCCTAATTATAACCCTAGACCTGACATTAGCCCTAGCCCTAATACTATCCCTAAACCTAACACAAACCTTAAACCTTATCCTAGCCATAAACCTAGCCTTAATCATAACCCTAAACCTAACTCTACCCCTAATCCTAATACTAACCCTCGCCCTAGCCCTAAACCTAGCCAAAACCACATATCTTACCCTAAACATAACCCTAACTCTAACTCTAACCCTTGTCGTCACCCTTGCCCTATCCTTAGCCCTAGCTTTAACACTAGATCAAAACCTAACTTTAAATCTAACCCTAACTCTATATGTAAGCCTAAAACTAGCCCTAACCCTGATGCTAATTCTAAAATTAGCCCTAACCCTAGCCCTAACACTAACCCTAGCCATAATTTAGCCCTATCCCTAACCGTAAACCTAACCCTAGCCCTAAGAATCACTCATTCTGATCCCATCTGTTCACATAACCCTAACCCTATCCCAAATCCTAGTCCTAACCCTTGCCCTATGCTTAGCCCTAGCCCTAACCTTAGATAAAAACCTAACTATAAATCTAACCCTAAACCGAAGCCTAAGCCTAATTCTAAGACTAGCCCTAACCCTAACACTAATCCGAAAAATTGCCCTAACCCTAACCCTAGCCCTAAAACCAAACGGAGCCAAAGCTCTAGCTCTAACCCTTAACCTAAACCAAGCCATAAACCTACACCTAGCCGTAAACGCAGACCTAATTCGAGTTTTAAGCCAAACCCTAAAACTAACCCTGACCGTTACTCTTACCATAACACTAATCCAAAGTCTAAACATCACCCTAACCCCAAACCTAAACATAACAACAAACCTAGCCCTAAAACAGTAAAATTAGCTGTAATCATAACCATAGTACTTACATTAGCTGTAATGCTAACCCTAGCACTAACTTAACCCAAAGGCTAGCCCTAATTTGAGTCCTAATACTAGCTTTAACACTAACCTTAATCCTACACTAGCCCTAATCATAACCATAACCTAGCCTTAAACTGATCTCTAACTCTATCCATTACCATAACCATAACCCTAACCCTAATGCTAATTTGAGCTCTAATTTAAACCTTAACCTATCCCAAACCCTAACCCAGAACTTGACCCTAATAATACTCCTAGCTCTAAACCTGATGCTAACCGTAACCTAATTCTTACACTAGACGTATACATAATCTTAACACTAAAACTATCTTTAACCATAATTCTGGACCTAAAATTAGCCCTAAAACTAATCATAGCCCTAACCTTAAAAGAAAAAACCCTAGCCCTCATACTAGCCCTAAACCTAGCCTTAATCATAACTCTAACCCTAACCACAGTGCTAACCCAAATTCTAACCCTCACCCTACTTCTAAACCTAGCTATAAAGCAATCCCTTAACCTAAACTTTGCCCTAACTTTAAACCTAAACTCTAAACTCTAACTCTAAACTCTAACCCTAACCCTAACCCTAACCCTAACCCTAGGCTTAAACTAAATACTAAACTTAGCCCTAATCCTAGCCCTAATTTAATCCTATATCTAATCATAACCCTAACCCTAGCCCTAAGGCTAACTCTCACCCTAGCCCTATCCCTAGTTCGAACCCTATCCCTTACCATAACCCTAACCCTAGCCATAACCTTGCCCTATCCTTAGTTCTAGCCCTAACCCTAGATCTAAACCTAATTCCAAATTTAACCCTAACCCTAAGCCTAAGCCTAACACTAACACTAGCCCTAACCCTAACCAGGACTATAACAAAACCGAACATTAGCCCTAACCCTAAACCTTAACTTAAACCAAACCCTAATACTACAAGTATACCTAAACCTAGCCCTAATTTGAGTCCTAAACCTAACCCTAAAACTAACCCTGACCCTGACTCATATCCTAACACTCACTGTAGCTCTAAACACCGCCTTCAATTTAAACTGAAGCCTAACAGTAACCCTAGCTCTAATTAGAGTTCTAAATCTAACCCTAAAACTAAGCCTGACCCTGATTCCTATCCTAACACTAACCCCAGCTATAAATATCACCCTAACCTTAAACCTAACCCTAACACTAAACCTAACCCATACCCTAACACTAAAAGTAACCCTAATGGTAACCCTAGTTCTTACATTAGCCATTGCCCTAACCCTAGCCCTAACCCTAACCCTAACACAAAACCTAGGTCTAATCTGAGCCCTAAACCTAGCTTTAACCCTAACTCTAACCATAACCATAGCCCTAATCCTAGCTCTAAACCAATCCCTTACCCAAGCAAACCCTAAACCTAAGGGTAACCCTAGACTTATCCTTAATCCTTAGGCTAACCAAAACACTAACCCTATTAATAGCCCTAACCCTTGCCCTCATTCTAGATCTAACCCTATCCAAAACCATAGCACTAACACTGACACTTATACACACCCTGCCACTAATCCTATGTCTAATCCTAACCCTAACCCTAAAAAATCTACCATATTCCTATCCCTAGACCTAATCGTGAACCTTACTCTCAGACTAGCCCTAATCATAGCTGAGAACCTAACCCTTACACTAAACATAACCGTAACCCTAACCCTAGTTCTAACCCTAACCCTAACTCAAGACCTAATCCTAACCATAACCTAGCCCTAACCTTAAGTCTAACTGTATCATTACCCTAAACATAACCCTTACCCTAATGCTAACCCTAGGCATAACCCTAAATATATCACTATCCCCAAACTTATCAACTACCCTAAACAGACCCTGAACCCTAGACCTAATCCAATCATTACCCTAACCATATCCCTAATGCTAATTTGAGCCCTAACCCTAAACTCAAACATAAACCAAACCCTAACACTGACACTGACCCTAATGATTTCCCTAGCTCTAAACTTCACTCTTACCCTATACCTAACCCTTACACTAGACCTAGCCATAAAACTAACCCTAAAACTATCTCTAAGCATAACCCTAGACCTGATATTAGCCTTAGCCTTGATATTAGCCCTGACCCTAACACAAACCCTAGCCCTTATCCTAGCCCTAAACATAGCCTTAATTATAACCCTAACCAGAACCCTAGTCCTAACCCTAACACTAACCCTATCCCTAATCTTAGACCTAATTTAGCCCTATTCCTAATCTTAACCCTTAACTCTAACTCTCACCTTAGTCCTTACCCTAGTACTAACCTTATACTTTACTGGGACCCTATCCTATCCCAAACAATAGGTCTAACACTAGCCCTATTCATATCCCTAGCAGCAACTCTAGATTTAACCCTAACTCTAAATCTAACCCTAACACTTAGCCTAAACCTAAACCTAACACTCGCCCAAACCCTAAGGCTAATCCTAAAACTAGCACTAACCCTAGCCTTAAAACAAAACCAAGCCATAGACCTAACCCTAACCCTTAATATAAACTAAGCCCTAACCCCACACTTAGCCATAACTCTAGCCTAATTTGAGTTTTAAGCCAAACTCTAAAACTAACCCTGACCCTGACTCTGACCTTAATACTAACACTAACCCTAGCTCTAAACATCACCCTAACCCTAAACCTAAACCTAATAATAGATCTAGCCCTAACCCTAACCCTAACCCTAAAATTAGCCCTAATCGTAACCCTGGTACTTACATTAGCTGTAACCCTAAACCTAGCCTTAACTGAGCCCTATACCTAGATTTACCCCTAACCCTAACCCTATCGCTAATCGTAGCTATAACCCTAGCTATAACCCTAGATCTAACCCTAACTTTAACCCTAAACCTAACCCTATCAATAATCGTAACAATAACCCTAGCAGTACCCCTATCTCTAACCTTATCCATTTCCCTAAACATAACCCTAACCCTAATGCTAAACCTGGGCCTCAACCTAACTGTATCCCTAATCCTAACCCTATCCATTACCGTAAACCTAACCTGAAACAGAAACCTAACACTCTCTTTACCCTAATCCTAACTCTAATGCTAATTCATGCCCTAACATTAACCTTAACCTATCCAAAACACTAATCACAACCCTGATCCTAATAGGACCCTTAGCTCTAAACCTGACCCTAACCCTAAACATAACACTTATACTAGACGTAGCCATAAGCCTAACCCTAAAACTATTTTTAACCATAACACTAGATCTGAAATTAACCCTAGCCATAATCCTAGCCCTAAACCTAGGGTTAATCCTAACCTGAACCATAACCTGAGCCCTAACCAAATTCTAATTCTCGCCCTAGCTTTAAACCTACCTATAACCTCATCCTGTACCCTAAAACTAACCATAATCCTAATCCTAACCCTAACGTTCACCCTAAACCTAGGCCTAACTCAAAGCCTAGTGCTAATCCTAGCCTTTATTTAATCCTATCCTAACCCTAAACCTAGCCATAAGACTAACTCTAACTCTTTCCCTAGCCCTAACCCTAGTTATATCCTTAGCCTTAATCCTAAACCTAGATCTAAGTCTAAATCTAAACCTAACTCTAAATTTAACTGTAACAATAAGCCTAAACCAAACCCTAACACTACCCCTAACCATAATGCTAATTCTAAAACTTGCCCTTTCCCTAGCCCTAGCCATAAATCAAAATCAAGCCGTAGCCCTAATCCTAACCCTTAACCAAAACCAAACCCTAATCCTACATCTAGCCCTAAAACTAACTCTAAAACTAACCGTGACCCTGACACTGACCCTAACTCTCACTAATCCTAGCTCTAAACATCAACCTAACCTTAAATTAACCCTAACACTATATCTAGCCTTAACCTAACTCTAACTAGCCTTAATCATAACCATAGTTTGTACACTAGTCATTGCCCTAACCCTAGCCCTAACCCTTACACAAATCCTACCCCTAATTAGAGCCCTAACCCTAGCATTAACCCTAATACTAGTCCTAACCAGAACCCTAACACTAGCCCTAAACCTAACTCTAACCCTATTCCTTATACTAAGCCAAACCCTAACCCAAATGCTAAACCTAGTCCTAATCCTAATTCTTAGCCTAACTTAAACTCTAACCTTAATACTAGTCTTAATCCTAGCCCTCATTCTACCTCTAAACCTAACCCTTACCCTCATCTGACCCTAACAGTAACCCTAGGTCTAAAGCTGACCCTAACCCTTAACTAAACCCTAACACTAGCCCTACTGGTAACCCTATACCTACCTAAGCCTAACACTAGACCTAGACCCAAAGCTAATCCTAAATATAGCTATAATTCTAGCCCTAGACCTAAACAAAAACCTAGAACTAGCCCTAACAATAACCCTTACCCTAAACCAAACACTTACCATACACCTAGACCTAGACCTAGTCCTAATTCTGGCTCTAAGCCTAAACCTAACCCTATCCCAAACACTGACCCTGATTCTAACACTGAACCTAGCTATAAATATGACACTAACCCCAAACCTAGACCTAACACTAGACCTAGCCATAACCCTAACTCTAAAACTAGCCTTAAACATAACCCTAGCTCTTACATGACCCATAGTCCTAACCCAAGCCCTAAACTTAACACAAAACCTAGCCCTAATCCTAGGCCTAAACTTAGCTCTAAGCATAACCCTCAGCCTAACCCTAGCCCTAAACCTAGCCCTAAACAAAGCCTTTCCTTAGACCTAACCCTAGCTCAAAGCCTAACCTTTACACTAAAAAAAACCCAGCACTATTCTAAATTCTAATTCTAACCCTAGCCCCAATCCTAATGTTAAACCTATCTGAACTTTAGCTCTAACCATATCTATTACCCTAACCCTAACACTAACCCGAATTAAAACCCTGTCCCTAACACTAAACCTTACTCTAACCATAAATGTAAACCTTGACCTAAACCTAAACCTAACTCTTGCCCTAGCCCTAACCCTAGATCAAACACTAGCCCTTACCCTAACCTAACCATAATCCTAGCCCTAAACATAACACTTACCCTAACCCTAAAACTTACCATTAACCACACCCTATCCCTATCCCTAACCTAGCCCTAATCCTAGACTTAATTCAAACCATAACCTAGCCCTAACCCTAGCTCTAAACCTATCCATTACACTAAACATAACACTAACCCTAATGGTAACCCTAACACAATCGCTAAACCTAACCCATCCATTACTTTAAACCTTAACTGAAACCTAAACTAAACCATATACATTACCCTAACCCTAAAACTAACCCTAATGCTAATTCGATCCCTAATCTTAAACCTTAAGCTAAACCAAATGCTAACCCTGAACCTGACACTGACTCTAATAATATCCCTAGCCCTAAAGCTGACCTTTAACTTAAACTTAATTCTTACACTAGACCTAGCCATAACCTAACCCTAAACCTATCCTTAACATTAACCCTAGACCTGATATTAGCCCTAGACCTGGTCCTAGCTGTAACCCTAACAGAAACCCTAGCCCTTAACTAGCACTAAACCTAGCCTTAATCCTAAACTGAACCATAACCTAGTACTAATCCTAATTCTAAACCTCACCCTAGCCCTAAAGCTAGCTATAACCCCACCCATTCCCCTAAACTTAACCTTAACCCCAATGCTAACCCCAACTCTAGCCCAACCCCTTGGCCTAACCCTAACAATAACCCTAGTCTTAATACTATCCCTAATTTAGCCCTAACCATAATACTAACCCTATCCCTAATCCTAGCCTTAAGTTAGCCCTAACCCTAACCCTAACCCTAGCCTTAATCCTAGCCCTAATTTATCCCTAACCCTAACCCTAACCCTAAGACTACTACTATGACTAACTCTAATTCTCACCCTAGCCATATCCATAGTTCTAACCATATTGATTACCATAACCCTAACCCTCGCCCTAATTCTAGCCCTAGCCCTAACCCTACATCTAACCCTAACTCTAAATCTAACCCTAACCCTAATCCTAAACCTCAACCTAACACTAGCCCTAACTCTAATGCTAATCCATAATCTAGCCATAACCACATTCCTAGCACCCCCCCCCAAAAAAAAAAAAAAAAAACAAAAAACAAAAAAAAAAAAAAAACATATCCGTAAATCTTAACCTAAACCAAATCCTAACCGTACATCTAGTACTAACTTTGTCCCTAATTCGAGTTCTAACCCTAACCCTAAAACTAACCCTGATCCTGACACTGACCCTAACAATAACCCTTGCTCTAAACATCACCCTAACCCTAAATTTAACCATAACACTAGACCTCACCCTAACCCTAACCTAAAACTAGCACTAATTGTAACACTAGCTCATACATTAGGCATAGCCCTAACCCTAGCTATAACCAAACCTAAAACCTAGCCCTAATCCGAGCCTTATCCCTAGCTTTAACCCTAACCCTAAACCTAACCCTAACCCAGAACCTAGCCCTAAACCTTACCCTAACATTAGCCAGAATTCAAACCATAACCCTAGCCCTATCACTAGCTCTAAACCTATTCTTTACCCTAACCGTAACCATAACTCTAATGGTAATCCTAAGCCTAACCCTAACCTTATCCCTAACCCTAACCTATTTCATTAATCTACAACTAACCTGAACCATAAACCTAATTCTATTATTACCCTAAATCTAACCCTAATGCTAATTAGAGCCCTAAATCTAAACCTTAACCTAACCCAAACCCTAACTCTGACCCTTCCCACAATAATATATCTAGCTCTAACCCTTACCCAACCCCTAAACCTAACGCTTATACTAGACCTAGCCATAAACCTAACCCCAAAACTATCCCTAACCATAACCTTAGACCTGACATTTGCCCTAGCTGTATGATTAGGGATAGGGCTAAATTAGAGCTAGGATTAGGTCTATGGTTAGTGTTCAGCTTAAGCATAGAATTAGGGTTAGATTTAGGATTTAGATTAGGGTAAGGTTTGATGTTACAGCTAGGTTTAGAGGTAGGGTGATGTTTAGAATAAGGGTTAGGATTAGAGTTATGATTAATGCAAGGTTTAGGGCTAGGATGAGGGCTAGGATTTGTTTTAGGGTTAGGGCTAGGATTAGGAGTATGGCTAATTTCAAGTCTAGAATTATGTTTAAAGATAGTTTTAGGATTAGGATTATGGGTACGTCTAGTGTAAGGTTAAGGATTAGGGTTAGGGTCAGGTTTAGGGTTAGGGGTATTATTCAGCTGAAGGTTTAGGTTAGGGTTTGGGAAAGGTTAAGGCTTAATGTTAGGGATCAAATTAGCATTAGGGTAAGGGTTTGGGTAATGATAGGCTTAGAATTAGGGTTCATGCTAGGTTTAGGGAATTGGATAGGGATAGGATTAGAGATAGGGTTAGGTTTAGGTCTAGGCTTAGCATTAGGGTTAGGGTTATTGTTATGGTAATGCATAGGGTTAGGGCTAGTGTTATGCTTATGATTAGGGCTAGGGCTATGTTAGGTAGGGTTAGGGTTAAAGCTCCAGTTAGGGCTCGAATTAGGGCTAGGATTTGGGTTAAGTTGGTGCTAGGGTTAGGATTATGGCTTAATGTAAGTACAAGGGTTATGATTAGGGCTAATTTTAGGGTTAAGATTAGGGCTAGGTTTAGTGTTAGGGTTAGTGTTAGGATTAGATTGATGTTTAGAGCTAGGGTTAGTGTAAGTGTCAGAGTCAGTGTCAGGGTTAGTTTTAGGATTTGGCTTAAAAAATTGATTTAGGGCTAAAGTTAGGGGTAGGTGTATGGTTAGGGTTTGGTTTAGTTTAAGGGTTAGGGATAGAGCTTATGACTCAGTTTTGTTTTAGGGCTAGGGCTAGGATTAGGGCTAATTTTAGGATTAGCCAGAATTCGAACCATAACCCTAGCCCTATCACTAGCTCTAACCCTATTCTTTACCTTAGTGTTAGGGTTAGGGCTAGTGTCAGGGTTAGGGTTAGTATTCTGTTTAGGTTTAGATTTAGAGATAGATTATGATCTAAGGTTAGTGCTTTGCTATGGATAGGGCAAGATTTAGGACTAAGTTTGGGGCTAGGGTTAGGGTTAGGGTAAGGGATAGGGTTAGAACTAGTGATAGGGCTAGTGTGAGAGTTAGATTTATTCTTAGGTCTAGGGTTAGGGTTAGGTTTAGGGATAGGGTGAAATTAGGGCTAAAATTAGGGCTAGGGTTAGTATTGGGGTTAGAGCTAGGGTTAGAGTTAGGGTTAGGACTCATCTAGGTTTAGGGCTAGGATAAGGACTGGGGTTTTTGTTATGTTTAGGGCTAGGATTAAGGGCTAGGACTAATGCCAGGTGTGGGGTTACAGTTGAGGAGAGGACAGTTTTAGGATTAGGTTTATGGCTAAGTCTAGTGTAAGGGTTAGTTTAGGGTTAAGGGTCAGTTTTAGAGCTAGGGGAATTATTAGGGCTAGTGCTAAATTAGAGTTTGGTTGAGGTTAGGGTTTAGAGTTAGGGCTCAAATAAGAATTAGGGTCACCATTAGGGTAATGATAGGTTTTTGTTTAGGGTTCAGGTTAGGTTTACAGTAATTGATAGGGTTAGTGTTAGGCCTAGGGTTAGCATTAGGGTAAGGGTAATGGTTAGGATAATGGATAGGATTAGAGATAAGGTTAGGGCTAGGGTTATGGTTAGGAATAGGTCTTGAGTTAGGGCTAGGGTTAGGGTTAGAACTAGGGTTAGTGTTAGGGTTATGTTTAGCATAAGGGTTATGTTTTGAGCTAGGTTAGGCCTAGAGCAAGGTTTAGGTCTAGAATTAAGTCTAGGGATAAGATTAGAGTATGGTTAGGGTTAGGATTGGATTAGGGCTAGCATCATTATTAGGGGTAGGATTAGGGTTAGAGTAATGGATACAGTTAGATGTAGGCATAGGGTTAAGGTTAGTGTTAGATTGAGGTTTAAGTATAGAGTTAGGGCTATGGTTATGTTTAGATTTATGGTAAGGGTAAGGGTTAGGGTTTGAGCTAGAATTAGGTCTATGGTGAGTGTGAGGTTTAGGGTTAGGTCTAGGGTTAGTTTTCTGGTTAGGTTTGGGGTTAGGGTTAGGCCTAGGGTTATCAATAGGTTTAGGGTAATGGGTAGGTTTAGAACTAGGTTTAGGGCTAGGGTTATATTTAGGATTTAGGGCTAGTGTTAGGGGTATATTTAGGGATAGGTGTAGGTTTATGTTTAGGGTAAGGGTTAGGCTTTCAGCTAGGGTTAGGACTAATTGAGAGTTAGGTTAGGGTTAGGGTTATGCTTAGGCCTAGGAAAAGATCTAGGTTTTGTGTTAGATTTAGGCCTAGGGTTAGAGCTGTGGGCAATGTAAGACCTAGAGTTATCATTATGGCTAGTTTTATAGTTAATATTATGGATCGGTCTAGTTTTAGATTTAGATTTTTGGTTAAGGTCAGGTTAAGAATTAGGTTTACTCTTAAAGGCAGGGTCAGTGTTTGGGTTAGAGTTAGAGTTAGGGTTACAGCCAGAATTAGAACCAGGTTTAGGTCTAGGGGTAGGTTTAGTGTTTGTGTTATATTAAGGGTTACTTTAAGGGCTAGGGATAAGTTTTTGTTTAGGTCTAGGGCTAGAATTAAGACTAGATTTAGGATTTGTTTTAGGTTTAGGGCTGGAATTAAGACTAGATTTAGGATTTGATTTAGGTCTAGGGCTAGTGTTATGTTTTGGTCTAGGGTTAGGGTCAGGTTTAGACCGAGGGTTAGTGTTAGTGTCAAAATAATGGTCATGTTTAACATTAGGGTTTGGGATAGGGTTAGAGCTAGAATGAGGGTAGCGTTGTGACTATTAATAGGGTTAGGCTTTTGGTTAGCTTAAGGATTAGGGATAGGTCTCGGATTACCATTTGGGTTAGGGTTTCACTTTGGGTAAGGGATAGGCTTAGACCTAGGGTTAGGGCTAGAGTTAGGGTTAGGGTTAAATCTAGATTTAGGGCTCAGATTAGGGCTAATTTTTGTGTTAAGGTTAGGGCTAATGTTATGGCAATGGCTAATGTAAGAACGAGGGTTACAAATAGGGTTGGGGTAGGGGTAGGTCTGGTGTTAGGGTTAGGATTAATGTTAGGGTTAGGTTTAATGTTAGGGTGATATTTTTTCTTTTTTTTTTGTTGGTTGTTCAAAACATTACAAAGCTCTTGACATATCATATTTCATATATTAGATTCAAGTTGGTTATGAACTCCCAATTTTACCCCAAATACCGATTGCAGAATCACATCGGTTACACATCCACATTTTTACATAATGCCCTATTAGTAACTGTTGTATTCTGCTACCTTTCCTATCCTCTACTATCCCCCCTCCCCTCCCCTCCCATCTTCTCTCTCTACCCCATCTACTGTAATTCATTTCTCTCCTTGTTTATTTTCCCATTCCCCTCACAACCTCTTATATGTTATTTTGTATAACAATGAGGGTCTGACTCCATTTCCATGCAATTTCCCTTTTCTCTCCCTTTCCCTCCCACCTCATGTCTCTGTTTAATATTAATCTTTTCTCCCTGCTCTTCCTCCCTGCTCTGTTCTTAGTTGCTCTCATTATATAAAAGAAGACATTTGGTATTTGTTTTTTAGGGATTGGCTAGCTTCACTAAGCATAATCTGCTCTAGTGCCATCCATTTCCCTGCAAATTCCCTGATTTTGTCATTTTTTAGTGCTACGTAATTCTCCATGGTGTATAAATGCCACATTTTTTTTTATCCATTCATCTATTGAAGGGCATCTGGGTTGGCTCCACAGTCTAGCAATTGTGAATTCTGCTGCTATGAACATTGATGTGGCAGTGTCCCTGTAGTACGCTCTTTTAAGGTCTTCAGGGAATAGTCCAAGAAGGGCAATAGCTGGCTCAAATGTTGGTTCCATTCCCAGCCTTCCCAGGAATCTTCATACTGCACCAGTTTGCAGTCCCACCAGCAATGTACAAGAGTACCCTTTTCCCCACATCCTCGCCAGCACTTGTTGTTGTTTGACTTCATAATGGCTGCCAATCTTACTGGAGTGAGATGGTATCTTAGGGTGGTTTTGATTTGCATTTCTCTGACTGCTAGAGATGGTGAGCATTTTTTCATGTAATTGTTGATTGATTGTATGTCCTCCTCTGTGAAGTGTCTGTTCAGATCCTTTGCCCATTTGTTGATTGGGTTATTTGTTATCTTATTGTCTAATTTTTTGAGTTCTTTGTATACTCTGGATATTAGGGCTCTATCTGAAGTGTGAGGAGTAAAAATTTGTTCCCACGATGTAGGCTCCCTATTTACCTCTTTTATTGTTTCTTTTGCTGAGAAAAAACTTTTCAATTTAAGTAAGTCCCATTTGTTGATTCTTGTTATTAACTCTTGTGCTATGGGTGTCCTATTAAGGAATTTGGAGCCCGACCCCACAATATGTAGATCGGAGCCAACTTTTTCTTCTATCAGACGCAGAGTCTCTGATGATATCTAGCTCCTTGATCCACTTTCAGTTAACTTTTGTGCATGGCGAGAGGAGGGGATTCAGTTTCATTTTGTTGCATATGAATTTCCAGTTTTCCCAACACCATTTGTTGAAGATGCTATCCTTCCTCCATTGCATGCTTTTAGCTCCTTTATCAACTATAAGATAGTTGTAGCTTTGTGGATTAGTCTCTGTGTCCTCTATTCTGTACCATTGGTCCACCCGCCTGTTTTGGTACCAGTACCATGCTGTTTTTGTTACTATTCCTTTGTAGTACAGTTTGAACTCTGGTATCGCTATACCTCCAGATTCACAATTCCTGCTTCGAATTGCTTTTGCTATTCTGGGTCTTTTATTTTTCCATATGAATTTCATGATGGCTTTATCTATTTCTACAAGAAATGCCATTGGGATTTTGATTGGCATTGCATTAAACCTATAGAGAACTTTTGGTAATATCGCCATTTTGATGATGTTACTTCTGCCTATCCATGAACAGGGTACATTTTTCCATCTTCTAAAATCTTCTTCTACTTCTCTTTTTAGGGTTCTGTCGTTTTCATTGTATAAATCTTTCACCTCTTTTGTTAGGTTGATTCCCAAGTATTGTATTTTATTTTATTTTTTGAGGATATTGTGAATGGAGAGATTTTCCTCATTTCCGTTTCAGAAGTTTTGTCGCTGATATACAGAAATGCCTTTGATTTATGCGTGTTGATTTTATATCCTGCCACTTTGCTGAATTCATTTGTTAGTTCTAGTAGTTTTATTTGTAGACCCTTTTGGGTCTTCTAGGTATAGAATCATGTCTATCGCAAATAGTGATAATTTAAGTTCTTCTTTTCCTATTTTTATGCCTTTAATTTCTTTCATCTGTTTAATTGCTCTGGCCACTGTTTTGAGAACTATATTGAATAGAAGTGGTGATAGAGGGCATCCCTGTCTTGTTCCAGATTTTAGAGAGAATGCCTTCATTTTTTCTCCATTCAGAATGATGCTAGCCTGTGGCTTAGCATAGATAGCTTTTTCTATGTCGAGGTAAGTTCCTGTTATTTCTAGTTTTTCTAATGTTTTGAACATAAAGGCATGCTGTACTTTGTTGAATGCTTTTTCTGCGTCTACCGAGATGATCATATGGTTCCTATCTTTAAGACTATTGATGTGGTGAATAACATTTATTGATTTCTGTATATTGAACCAGCCTTGCATCCCAGGGATGAATCCTACTTGATCATCGTGAACAATTTTTTTGATGTGCCTTTGTATCCGATTCACCAGAATTTTATTGAGGATTTTTGCATCTAGGTTCATCAGAGATATTTGTCTGTAGTTTTCTTTCTTTGAGGTGTCTTTTTCTGGTTTCAGAATCAGGGTGATGTTGGCCTCATAGAATGAATTTGGCAGAGCTCCCTCTTTTTCTATTTCCTGAAATAACTTGAAAAGTATTGGTATTAATTTTTCTTTAAATGTTTTGTAAAACTCCACTGTATACCCATCCGGTCCTGGGCTTTTCTTGGTTGGTAGTCTTTTGATTGTTTCTTCTATTTCATCCATTGATATAGGTCTGTTTAAGTTGTGAGTATCCTCCTGACTCAGTCTGGGCAAATCATATGACTTATGAAATTTATCAATGTCTTCACTATCTTCTATTTTATTGGAATATAGGCTTTCAAAATAATTTCTAATTTTCTTCTGTATTTCTGTAGCATCTGTTTTGATATTGCCTTTCTCATCCCGTATGTTAGTAATTTGAGTTCTCTCTCTTCTTCTCTTTGTTAGCATGGCTAAGGGTCTGTCAATCTTATTTATTTTTTCGAAGAACCAACTTTTAGTTTTGTTAATTTTTTCAATAGTTTCTTTTGTTTCAATTTCGTTGATTTCTGCTCTGATTTTAATTATTTCTTGCCTTCTGCTACATTTGCTGTTGTTTTGCTCTTCCTTTTCTAGGGCTTTGAGATGAAGTGTGAGCTCATTTATTTGTTGGTTTTTCCTTTTTTTGAGGAATGACCTCCAGGCGATGAATTTCCCTCTTAAAACTGCTTTCATTGTGTCCCATAGATTCTGATATGTTGTGTCTGTATTTTCATTTATCTCTAAGAATTTTTTGATTTCCTCCCTTATGTCTTCTGTAACCCATTGATCATTCAGTAACATATTGTTCATTTTCCATGTGATGTAGGATTTTTCCTTCCTTCTTTTATCATTGATTTCCAGTTTCATTCCATTATGATCAGATAAAATGCGTGGTATTATCTCCACCCCTTTATATTTACTGAGGGTTGTCCTATGGAATAATATATGGTATATTTTTGAGAAGGATCCATGTGCTGCTGAGAAAAAAGTATATCCACTTGATGATGGTTGATATATTCTATATATGTCAGTTAAGTCTAGGTTATTGATTGTGATATTGAATTCTATAGTTTCTTTATTCAACTTTTGTTTGGAGGATCTGTCCAATGGTGAGAGAGGTGTGTTGAAGTCACCCATAATTATTGTGTTGTGGTCTATTTGATTCTTGAACTTGAGGACAATTTGTTTTATGAACGTCGCAGCACCATTATTTGGTGCATAAATATTGATAATTGTTATGTCTTGTTGGTGAATGGTTCCTTTTAACAGTATATAATGTCCTTCCTTATCCCTTTTGATTAACTTAGTCTTGAAGTTGATTTTATTCGATATGAGGATGGCTACCCCTGCTTGTTTACGAGGACCATGTGCATGGTATATTTTTTTCCAACCTTTCACCTTCAGCCTGTGTATGTCTTTTCCAATCAGATGTGTCTCCTTGAGGCAGCATGTTGGATTTGTTTTTTTAATCCATGTTACCAGCCTATGTCGCTTTATTGGAGAGTTTAAGCCATTAATGTTTAGAGTTACTATAGATATATGGTTTGTACTTCCAGCCATGTTTGATTATTTATCTTCTTTTTTTTAAATTTTTAATTTAGTTTGTTTCTCCATGATTAGCTTTCCCCCCTGCCCTGCCTTTACAGAGGCACTTCCCACTGATGGTTTTGGTTATTGTTTTTCATTTCTTCCTCTTGCAGTGTTTTGCTCAAGATGCTTTGCAATGCTGGTTTTTTGGCTGCAAATTCTTTTAGCTCTTGTGTATCATGAAAGATTTTTATTTCGTTGTCATACCTGAAGCTTAATTTGGCTGGATACAGAATTCTTGGTTGGCATCCATTGTCTTTCAGTGTTTGAAATACGTTGTTCTAGGATCTTCTCGCTTTCAGCGTCTGTGATGAAAAATCCGTTGTTAACCTTATTGGTTTACCCCTGAATGTAATCTGCCTCCTTTCTCTTGTAGCTTTTAATATTTTCTCTTTGTTTTGTATATTGGATATCTTCATAACAATGTGTCTTGGCGTTGGTCTACTGTGATTTTGTGTTCCTGTATGCATCTACAATTTGTATATCTGTTTCCTTTTTTATTTCTGGAAAGTTTTCTGTAATTATTTCATTCACCAGGTTACTCATTCCCTTGGTTTGAATCTCTGTACCTTCCTCTATCCTGATGACTCGTAAGTTTGGTTTTTTTACGTTATCCCATATCTCTTGGATGTTTTTCTCATGATTTTTTTCCATCCTGTCTGAGTTGGCTAGACTCTTTTCAAGATGATATATTTTGTCTTCATTATCTGACGTTCTGGCTTCTACTTGCTCCACTCTGTTAGTGATACTCTCATTTGAGTTTTTAATTTGGTTTATAGTTTCCTTCATTTCTAGAATTATTGTTTGATTTTTTATAATCTCTATCTCCTGATAAAGATGCTTAATTTCTTCTTTTATCTGTTTATGTAATTCATTTTCAATGTGTTCTTTCATTGTTTGAATTTGCTGTCTCATGTCCTCTTTAAGATTGCATTCCATCTGTCTAAGGTATTCTTGAGTTCTTTATTTGACCATTTTTCTGATGCCTCTAGGTCCTCCTGAATATTTAGGCTGTCCTGCATTGTTTGTACTCCTTTTCTTCCTTGCTTTTTCATGCTGCTCATGTTACATCTTGTTCTGTTTGACTGCTGAGTTACTGTTTACTCCTATAAATTTTTTTGATGCTTGGGAGGAAAGGTATTAGAAGGGAAGGGAAGAAGTCACTAAAGAGAATGAGAGTAAGCAGGTAGAATTCATGGAAGGGGGAATAAGGAAATTGAAAAGGAATGAAAAGACAAAAGAAAAAAATAGAAAATAAAGAAAGAAAAAAAATTAAAAAAATAATAAAAATATAAAAATTAAAATTAAAAAAAATAAAAAAATTTAAAGAACAGCAAAAAAAAAATGAAAATTAAAAAAAACCCAAATTAAAAAAAAAATTATAAATGAAGTCTTAGTGTTTGATTAACTTCTCTTCCAGTATGTGGAGCTGTGCCCTCTGGGCCAAGCTTCTCCTCTCAATACTTGGGAACCAATCACTGTGCAGCAGCTCCTCCTCCCAGACTGGGTGTGTCTCCAATCCTGAGTGCCTAGGGCCTTCTCTTGTGTCTAGTCACTTTCCCATTTTTCCTCAAGCCAGGCCCCACTCACTGGTGATGCTCACCACAATACTTGCTACAAGCCAGGTCTGCTGCTCCCAGGAGCCCTGTTTTCATGAACGACTGGGCACACTCTCCCTGTTTGCCATTCCCTCAGACCCTAAGTTTGTAGAGCTTGGGACTGAGAACCCTCAGTGAATTTTGCTTGCCCTCCAGTAGCCATGCCCCCGGTAGCTGGTGCAAGAGACCTCAGTTGTCAGCACTGGTGGGAGCAGTAGCTGGGAGTTCCGTGCCACGGGTCGCACGCCACTCCTGATTCCCTCGGTCTGGCTATCGCGCTCATGGGAGAGCTGGGAGGGGCCCTTACAGGAGAGCTGGGAGGGGCCCTTAAGGTTTCCCTGCTGTGTGGAGAGGGAAGGCTAGGATGTTACACACCTGTCACTGCTGGTTTCAATGAAGTTATCTCCTCCGCCGCATTCTGGTGATGTCAGTTCTCTGCCATGGTGATATCCCATGCAAATGGCTACAGTTCATTCCTTTTGCCAGGTGACCAATGCAATGGGTGGGTCCTGACTGGCTCTCCCAAGCCCCATTTCAATCCTGTGGTCACTGCCTATGAAGGCTCGGTTGGCATTAACCTCCATAGGTTCAGAAGGGCCGACCAGTTGTTTCAGCGGGATCGTTTAGTGCTGAGTCACAGCAGTTTGTCTGCGAGAAGCAGGCGAATGGGAGCTTGAATTCAGCTGATCCTGGCTCAGTGTGTGTTCTGAGAGGCCCAGAATGTTCACCCCAGATCCACGTCAGCTCAGCATTGCCTAGTGATCCTGAGCAAACAGCATTTAGACGGTTTACGACTCCCTATGCCCACGTAGCTGAAGAGGTCAGACTTGATCTCTCTGTGCCCACCGCCATGTTGGATCCCCACCTATCCCTAATCTTAACCCAATCGATTACCCTGAACCTAATCTTTTTTTTTTTTTAATTTTTTATTGTTGGCTGTTCAAAACATTACATAGTTCTTGATATATCATATTTCACACTTTGATTCAAATGGGTTATGAGCTCCCATTTTTACCCCATATACAGATTGCAGAATTACATCAGTTACACATCCATTGATTTACATATTGCCATACAAGTGTCTGTTGTGTTCTGCTGCCTTTCCTATCCTCTACTACCCCCCTCCCCTCCCCTCCCCTCCTCTCCCTCTTCTCTCTCTGCCCCCTCTACTGACATTCATTTGTCCCCCTTGTATTATTTTTCCCTTTCCCCTCACTTCCTCTTGTATGTACTTTTGTATAACTCTGAGGGTCTCCTTCCATTTCCATGCAATTTCCCTTCTCTCTCCCTTTCCCTCCCACCTCTCATCCCTGTTTAATGTTAATCTTCTTCTCATGCTCTTCGACCCTACTCTGTTCTTAGTTACTCTCCTTATATCAAAGAAGACATTTGGCATTTGTTTTTTAGGAATTGGCTAGCTTCACTTAGCATAATCTGCTCTAATGCCATCCATTTCCCTGCAAATTCCATGATTTTGTCATTTTTTAGTGCTGCATAGTACTCCATTGTGTATAAATGCCACATTTTTTTATCCATTCATTTATTGAAGGGCATCTGTGTTGATTCCACAGTCTAGCTATTGTGAATTGTGCTGCTATGAACATCGATGTGGCAGTATCCCTGTAGTATGCTCTTTTAAGGTCTTCAGGGAATAGTCCGAGAAGGGCAATAGCTGGGTCAAATGGTGGTTCCATTCCCAGCTTTCCCAGGAATCTCCATACTGCTTTCCAAATTGGCCACACCAATTTGCAGTCCCACCAGCAACGTACAAGTGTACCCTTTTCCCCACATCCTCGCCAGCACTTGTTGTTGTTTGACTTCATAATGGCTGCCAATCTTACTGGAGTGAGTTGATATCTTATGGTGGTTTTGATTTGCATTTCTCTGACTGCTAGAGATGGTGAGCATTTTTCCATGTACTTGTTGATTGATTGTATGTCCTCCTCTGAGAAGTGTCTGTTCAGGTCCTTGGCCCATTTGTTGATTGGGTTATTTGTTATCTTATTGTTTAATTTTTTTGAGTTCTTTGTATGCTCTGGATATTAGGGCTCTATCTGAAGTGTGAGAAGTAAAACTTTGTTCCCAGGATGTAGGCTCCCTATTTACCTCTCTTATTGTTTCTCTTGCTGAGAAAAAACATTTTAGTTTAAGTAAGTCCCATTTGTTGATTCTTGTTATTAACTCTTGTGCTATGGGTGTCCTATTAAGGAATTTGGAGCCCGACCCCACAATATGTAGATCGGAGCCAACTTTTTCTTCTATCAGACGCATTGACTCTGATTTGATATCAAGCTCCGTGATCCATTTTGAGTTAACTTTTGTGCATGGTGAGAGAAAGGGATTCAGTTTCATTTTGTTGCATATGGATTTCCAGTTTTCCCAGCACCATTTGTTGAAGATGCTATACTTCCTCCATTGCATACTTTTAGCCCCTTTATCAAATATAAGATAGTTGTAACTTTGTGGATTAGTCTCTGTGTCCTGTGTTCTGTACCATTGGTCCACCTGCCTGTTTTGGTACCAGTACCATGCTGTTTTTGTTACTATTGCTCTGTAATATAGTTTGAAATCTGGTATCGCTATACCCTCTGATTCACACTTCCTGCTTAGAGTTGCTTTTGCTATTCTGGGTCTTTTATTTTTCCATATGAATTTCTTTTTTTTTTCCAGTTTTTCTCATCTTTATTTTAAATTCACGCTGGGCTGATAGTTGGGCTGGGCATAGAATTGTGTGTAGTGTTCCTTCATCAAACTTTAGTTTCTAGTTCAATTTTGAGAAAACTAATGTCATTGACTGCCAGTCCTGTGTGTAGGACCTGATTTTCCCCTCCTCTTCCCCTTCCTTCTTTTTCTTTTCTCTGTCAAAAATTTTAAGATCTTCACTAAGTTCCCATTTAATATATTGTCCTCGGATAGAGGACGTATCAGATATTAAACTGATAAGAACAGATACTACACTTGATCTTAGCCAAAAGGCCGAGAAGCGATTCCATATGAATTTCATGATTGCTTTATCTATTTCTACAAGAAGTGCCATTGGGATTTTGATTGGCATTGCATTAAACCTATAGAGAACTTTGGGTAATATCGCCATTTTGATGATGTTAGTTCTGCCTATCCATGAACAGGGTATATTTTTCCAACTTCTAAGATCTTCTTCTATTTCTTTCTTTAGGGTTCTGTAGTTTTCATTGTATAAATCTTTCACCTCTTTTGTTAGGTTGATTCCCAAGTATTTTATTTTTTTTGAGGATATTGTGAATGGGGTGTTTTTCCTCATTTCCATTTCAGAAGTTTTGTCGCTGATATACAGAAATGCCTTTGATTTATGCGTGTTGATTTTATATCCTGCCACTTTGCTGAATTTGTTTATCAGTTCTAGTAGTTTTTTTGTAGACCCTTTTGAGTCTTCTAGGTATAGAATCATGTCTTCTGCAAATAGTGATAATTTAAGTTCTTCTTTTCCTATTTTTATGCCTTTAATTTCTTTTGTCTGTCTAATTGCTCTGGCCAGTGTTTCGAGAACTATATTGAATAGAAGTGGTGATAGAGGGCATCCCTGTCTTGTTCCAGATTTTAGAGGGAATGCCTTCAATTTTTCTCCATTCAGAATGATGCTAGCCTGAGGCTTAGCATAGATAGCTTTTACAGTGTTGAGGTAAGTTCCTGTTATCCCTAGTTTTTCTAATGTTTGGAACATAAAGGGATGCTGTACTTTGTCGAATGCTTTTTCTGCATCTATCAAGATGATCATATGGTTCTTATCTTTAAGTCTATTGATGTGGTGAATAACATTTATTGATTTCCATATATTGAACCATCCTTGCATCCCATCCTTGATCATGGTGCACAATTTTTTGATGTGTTTTTGTATCTGATTCGCCAGAATTTTATTGAGGATTTTTGCATCTAGGTTCATTAGAGATATTGGTCTGTAGTTTTCTTTCTTTGAGGTGTCTTTGTCTGATTTTGGAATCAGGGTGATGTTGGCCTCATAGAATGAATTTGGAAGTTCTCCCTCTTTTTCTATTTCCTGAAATAACTTGAAAAGTATTGGTATTAATTCTTTTTTAAAGGTTTTGTAAAACTCCCCTGGATACCCATCCAGTCCTGGGCTTTTCTTGGTTGGTAGTCTTTTGATTGCTTCTTCTATTTCATCCATTGATATAGGTCTGTTCAAATTGTGTGTATCCTCCTGACTCAGTCTGGGCAAATCATATGACTTAAGAAATTTATCGATGTCTTCACTATCTTCTATTTTACTGGAATATAGTTTTCAAAATAATTCCTAATTGTCTTCTGTATTTCTGTAGTATCTGTTGTGATGTTGCCTTTTTCATCCTGTATGTTAGTAATTTGAGTTCTCTCTCTTCTTCTCTTCGTTAGCATGGCTAACGGTCTGTTGATCTTATTTATTTTTTCGAAGAACCAACTTTTAGTTTTGTCAATTTTTTCAATAGTTTCTTTTGTTTCAATTTCGTTGATTTCTGCTCTGATTTTAATTATTTCTTGCCTTCTGCTACATTTGCTGTTGTTTTGCTCCTCCTTTTCTAGGGCTTTGAGATGAAGTGTGAGCTCATTTATTTGTTGGTTTTTTCTTTTTTTCAGGAATGACCTCCAGGCAATAAATTTCCCTCTTAAAACTGCTTTCATTGTGTCCCATAGATTCTGATATGTTGTGTCTGTATTTTCATTTATCTCTAAGAATTTTTTGATTTTCTCCTTTATGTCTTCTGTAACCCATTGATCATTCAGTAACATATTGTTCATTTTCCATGTGATGTAGGATTTTTCCTTCCTTCTTTTATCATTGATTTCCAGTTTCATTCCATTATGATCAGATAAAATGCATGGTATTATCTCCACCCCTTTATATTTACTGAGGGTTGCCCTATGGCATAATATATGGTCTATTTTTGAGCAGGATCCATGTGTGGCTGAGAAAAAAGTATATCCACTTGATGATGGTTGATATATTCTATATATGTCAGTTAAGTCTAGGTCATTGATTGTGATATTGAATTCTATAGTTTCTTTATTCAACTTTTGTTTGGAGGATCTGTCCAATGGTGAGAGAGGTGTGTTGTAGTCACCCATAATTATTGTGTTGTGGTCTATTTGATTCTTGAACTTGAGGAGAGTTTGTTTTATGAACGTTGCATGACCATTGTTTGGTGCATACAAATTGATAATTGTTATGTCTTGTTGGTGGATGGTTCCTTTTAACAGTATATAATGTCCTTCCTTATCCCTTTTGATTAACTTAGTCTTGAAGTCGATTTTAATCGATATGAGGATGGCCACCCCTGCTTGCTTACGAGGACCGTGTGCATGGTATATTTTTTCCCAACCTTTCACCTTCAGCCTGTGTATGTCTTTTTCAATCAGATGTGTCTCCTGGGGCAGCATATTGTTGGATTTGTTTTTTTAATCCATGTTACCAGCCTATGTAGCTTTATTGGAGAATTTAAGCCATTAACGTTTAGAGTTACTATTGATATATGGTTTGTACTTCCAGACATGTTTGATTATTTATCTTTTTTTAAAATTTAGTTTGTTTCTCCATGATTAGCTTTCCCCCTGCCCTCTGTGTTTACTGAAGCACTTCCCACTGATGGTTTTGGTTATTGTTTTTCATTTCTTCCTCGTGTAGTGTTTTGCTCAAGATGCTTTTCAATGCTGGTTTTCTGGCTGCAAATTCTTTTAACTTTTGTTTATCATGAAAGATTTTTATTTCATTGTCGTACCTGAAGCTTAATTTTGCTGGATACAAAATTCTTGGTTTGCATCCATTGTCTTTCAGTGTTTGAAATACGTTGTTCCAGGATTGTCTCGCTTTCAGCGTCTGTGATGAAAAATCCGTTGTTAACCTTATTGGTTTACCCCTGAATGTAATCTGCCTCCTTTCTCTTGTAGCTTTTAATATTTTCTCTTTGTTCTGTATATTGGATATCTTCATAATAATGTGTCTTGGTGTTGGTCTACTGTGATTTTGTATGCTCGGTGTCCTGTATGCATCTACAATTTGTATATCCATTTCCTTTTTTATTTCTGGAAAGTTTTCTATAATTATTTCATTCAGCAGGTTGCCCATTCCCTTGGTTTGAACCTCTATACCTTCCTCTATCCCGATGACTCTTACGTTTGGTTTTTTTATGTTATCCCATATCTCCTGGATGTTTTTCTCGTGATTTTTTCCCAGCCTGTCTGAGTTGACTAGACTCTTTTCAAGATGATATATTTTGTCTTCATTATCTGACGTTCTGGCTTCTACTTGCTCCACTCTGTTAGTGATACTCTCATTTGAGTTTTTAATTTGGGTTTATAGTTTCCTTCATTTCTAGAATTATTGTTTGATTTTTTATAATCTCTATCTCCTGATAAAGATGCTTAATTTCTTCTTTTATCTGTTTATGTAATTCATTTTCAATGTGTTCTTTCATTGTTTGAATTTGCTGTCTCATGTCCTCTTTAAGATTGCATTCCATCTGTCTAAGGTATTCTTGAGTTCTTTATTTGACCATTTTTCTGATGCCTCTAGGTCCTCCTGAATATTTAGGCTGTCCTGCATTGTTTGTACTCCTTTTCTTCCTTGCCTTTTTCATGCTGCTCATGTTACATCTTGTTCTGTTTGACTGCTGAGTTACTGTTTACTCCTATAAAAATTTTTTTTGATGCTTGGGAGGAAAGGTATTAGAAGGGAAGGGAAGAAGTCACTAAAGAGAATGAGAGTAGGCAGGCAGAATTCAAGGAAGGGGGAATAAGAAAATTGAAAAGAAATGAAAATACAAAAGAAACAAAAATAACAAAGATTAGATAATAAAGAAAGAAAGAAAAGACTAGAAAAAAATTTAACTAAAATAATAATGATAATAAAAAATGAAAATTAAAATTAAAAAAATATTTTAATAATAAAATTAAAAAATTTAAAAAAATTAGAAACATTGAAAAAAGTTAAAAAACAACAACAAATAAAAATTGAAAATGAAAAGAAAAAGAAGAAAAAAAAGAAAAAGAAAAAAATGATAATAATAATAATAAATGCAGTCCTAGAGTTCTATTAACTTCTCTTCCAGTATGTGGAACTGTGCCCTCTGGGCCAAGCTTCTCCTCTCAATACTTGGGAACCAATCACTGTGCAGCAGCTCCTCCTCCCAGACTGGGTGTGTCTCCAATCCTGAGTGCCTAGGGCCTTCTCTTGTGTCTAGTCACTTCCCCATTTTTCCTCAAGCCAGGCCCCACTCACTGGTGATGCTCACCACAATACTTGCTACAAGCCAGGTCTGCTGCTCCCAGGAGCCCTGTTTTCATGAACGACTGGGCACACTCTCCCTGTTTGCCATTCCCTCAGACCCTAAGTTTGTAGAGCTTGGGGCTGAGAACCCCCAGTGAATTTGCTTGCCCTCCGGTAGCCACGCCCCTGGTAGCTGGTGCAAGAGACCTCAGTTGTCAGCACTGGTGGGAGTGGTAGTCGGGAGTTCTGCACCGCGAGTCCCGCGCCACTCCTGATTCCCTTGTTCTGGCTATCGCGCTCACAGGAGAGCTAGGAAGGGCCCTTACGGGAGAGCTGGGAGGGGCCCTTAAGGTTTCCCCGCTGTGTGGAGAGAGATGGCTAGGGGATTACACAACTATCACACTGGTTTCAATGAAGTTATCTCCTCTGCCCGTGACGTCAGTTCTCTGCCATGGTGGTATCCCGTGCAAATGGTGATGGTTCGTTCCCTTTGCCGGGTGACCAATACAACGGGTGGGTCCTGACTGTCTCTCCCAAGCCCCGTTTCAATCCTGTGGCCACTGCCTATGAAGGCTCAGTTGGCTTTTACCTCTGTAAGTTCAGACGGGCTGACCAGTTATTTCAGGGGGATTGTTAGTGCTGAGTTACGAGAAGCAGGCAAACTGGAGTTTGAATGCAGCCGATCCGGGCTCGGTGTGTGTGTTCTGAGGGGCCCAGACTGTTCGCCCCAGATCCACGTCAGCTCAGCATTGCCTAGTGATCCTGAGCAAACAGCATTTAGACAATTTATGGCTCCCTATGCCCACGCAGCTGGAGAGGTCAGAGACTTGATCTCTCCATGCCCTCCGCCATGTTGGATCCTCCTCCCAGTTTTAAATTGCTTTATTGAGAATAGTACCATTGCCTTTGTCAGATGATTGTTTTTTATTAATTCTTCAGCAAAATCATGACTTGAGAACAAACCTGGTTCACATTGCTGCGGGGCTCCCTGCGGCGGGCGAGGTGGTGGCAGCGGTGGCGGCCCAGCACCCCTGCTCTGGCCTAGGGTGATATTTATAGCTAGGGTTAGTATTAGGATATGATTCAGAGACAGTGTTAGTTTTAGGGTTACGGTTAGGACTCAAATAAGGGCTAGGATTACTGTTAGGGTTCAGTTTAAGATGAGGGCAACATTTAGAGCTAGGGTGACTGTTAGGATATGACTCAGCATCAGGGTTAGTTTTAAGGTTAGTGTTATGACTCAAATTAAGTATAGGGTTACTGTTAGAGTTTAGGGTGGTGTTTAGACCTTGGGGGAGTGTTAGGGTATGAACAGTGTCAGGGTTAGTTTAAGGTTATGGTTAGGACTCGAATTAGGGCTAGGGTTAGGTCTAGGTGTAGTGTTAGGGTTTGGTTTAAGTTAAGGTTTAAGGTTAGGACTATTACTCAGTTTTTTTTTTTTTTAGAAAGAGAGAGAGAGAAATTTTTAATATTTATTATTTTTTTTAATTTTAGGTGGACACAATAACTTTATTTTGTTTTTATGTGGTGCTGAGAATCAAGCCCAGTGCCTCACGCATGCTAGGCGAGCATGCTACCACTTGAGCCACATCCCCAGCCCAGAGAGAGTTCTGTTTTTTATTGTTTTGGTTGACACAACATCTTTTTTTTTTTTGAATTTTCTTTTTATTGTTACTTAGGATCGAACCCAGCACCCCGTGCATGCCAGGCAAACACACTACTGCTTGAGCCACATCCTCAGCCCCTATTGCTCAATTTTGTTTTAGTCCTAAGTTTAGGGTTAGGGCTAGTTATATGATTAGCTTTAGGGTTAGGGCTAGTGTTTGTGTTAGACTTAGGCTTAGGGTTAGGTTAAGATTTGGAGTTAGGGTTAGATCTAGGGTTAGGGCTAGGTCTAAGGATAGGGTAAGGGTTATGCCTAGGTTTAGGGTTGTGGTAAATGATAGGGATAGAACTAGGGATAAGGCTAGGGCGAGAGTTGGAGTTAGTGTTAGGGCTAAGGTTATGGTTAGTTTTAGAGATAGGGCTAATTCAGGGCAAGGATTAGAACTAGGGTTAGTGTTAAGCTTAGGCCTAGTATTAGGCCTAGGGTTAGGGTTAAGTTTAGGGTAAGGAATATGTTATAGCTAGGTTTATAGGTAGAGTGAGGGTTAGAATTAGGATTAGGGCTAGGGTTAGTGTTAGGGTTTTATGATTAAGGCTAGGGTTAGTGCTAGGATGAGGGCTAGTGTTTGTTGTAGGCTTAGATCTAGATTCAGGGCTAGGGATAATGTCAGGTCTAGTGTTAAAGTTAGGAGTAGATTAAGATTAGGTCTATGTCTTCGTCTAGTGTAAGGGTTAGGTTTAGGGTAAGGGTCAGTTTTAGAGCTAGGGGTATTTTTATGTTCAGGTTCAGGGTTATAGTTTGTATTAGGTTAAGATTTAGGGATAGGGCTCAAATGAGCATTAGGGTTAGAGTTAGGTTTAGGGAAATGGATAGGGTTAGATTTAGGGTTCAGGGTAGGTTTAAGGTAATGGGGAGATTTAGGGTTTGTGATAGGGTTAGGGTTAGGCCTAGAGTTAGCATTAGGAATATAGTTATCATAAGGGTAATGTATAGGTTTAGGTTTAGGGTTAGGATTAGGGTTAGAGTTAGGGCTAGGGTTAGAGTTATTGTTAGGGATAATGCTAGGGTTATGTTTAGGCCAAAGCTTAGGCTTTGAGCTATGCTTAGGTCTAAGGTGAGGGTTAGGGCTAGGTTTAGGGTTAGGGTTATGCTTACGGTAGGTTTAGGCCTTGGATTAGGGCTAGTTTTTGTGTTAGGTTTAGGTCTAGGGTTAGTGCTATGGGTAATGTAAGATCTAGGGTTCTAATTAGGGCTAGTTTTAGGGTTAGGGTTATGGCTAGGTCTAGTGTTAGGTTTAGATTTTGGTTAAGGGTCAGGTTTAGAGCTAGGTTTAGTGTTAGTGTCAGGGTCAGTGTTCAGGTTAGAGTTAGGGTGAAAGCCAGAATGAGGAGTAGGGTTAGGTCTAGGGGTAGTGTTATTGTTTGGTTTTGGTTATGGGTTATTGTTAGGGCTAGGACTAAGTTCTTGTTTATGTGTAGGGCTAGAGTTATTACTAGATTTAGTATTAGGTTTAGGTCTAGGGGTAGTGTTAGGATTAGGTTTAGGTAAAAGTTTACTGGTAGGGCTTGTTTCAGGGTTCAGTTTAGGGTTAGGGTCAGGTTCAGACCTATAATTAGTGTTATGGTCAGAATAAGGGTGAAGGTTAGGGTTAGGTTTAGAGCTAGAATGAGAGCTAGGATTTGGACTAGAAATAGGGTTAGTGTTTGATTAGGCTAAGCATACAATTAGGACTAGGTTTAGCATTATGGATAGGGTTTGGCTTAGGATATGGGATAGGGTTAGTGCTAGGCGTAGAGCTAGGTTTAGGGTTAGGGTTAAATCTAGTTTTAGGGCTCAGATTAGGGCTATTTTTGTTTTGGGGTTAGGGATATAGTTAGAACTATGGCTAATGTAAGAGCTAGGGTTATTTTAGGGTTAGTTTTAGGGTTAGGGTTTGGGCTAGGAATGGTGTTAGCACTAGCTTTATGGTTAGGGTGATATATATATCTAGGATTAGTGTTTGGATATGAGTCAGGGTAAGGGTTATTTTTAGTTCTAGGACTCAAATTTGATCTAGTTTATGGCTAGTTGTAGGGTAAGTGTTTGGTTTAGGTTAGGTTTAGGGTTAGGGTAATGGCTCGGTTTTGTTTTAGGGCTAGAGCTAGGGTTAGGGTTAGTTTTAGGATTAGCAATAGTGTTCAGCTAGTAGTAGGGTGAGATTTAGGCTTAACGTTAGGGTTAGATTTAGAGTTATGGTTAGATCTAGGGTTAGAGCTAAGGTTAGGGCTAGTGTTAGTGTTACAGTAAAGGACAGGTTTAGAAATAGAAATAGGGCTAGGGTGAGAGTTAGATTTATTCCTAGAGCTAGAGTTAGGGGTTTGCTTAGGGTTAGGGCTAAATTAGGGCTAGATTAGCACTAGGTTTTGTGTTAGGGTTAGGCCCATGGTTAGGGCTAGAATCAGGGTTAGTGTTATTGTTAGGGTTATGGTTAGTTTTAGGGGAAAGGACGAGGTTATTGCTAGGTTCAGGGCTAGGGCGAGGGTTAAAATTAAGGATAGGAATAGGGTGAGTGTTCGGGTTAGGTTCAAGGCTAGTTTTAGGGCTAGGATGAGGGCTAGCATTGTTCTAAGTTTAGAGCTAGGATTAGGGCTAGGGCTAATGTCAGGTCTAGGGTTATGTTTAGACATAGTGTTAACTTTAGGTTTATGGTTAGATCTAGTGGAAAGTTAGGTTTAGGGTAAAGGTCAGGTTTAGAGCTAGGTGTATTATTATGGTCAGAGTCCGGTTTAGGGTTTGATTTAGGATAAGGTTTAGGGTTAGGACTCAAATTAGCATTAGGGTTAGGGTTAAAGTCATGGATAGTGTTAGGTTTAGGTTTCAGGTTAAGTTTAGAGTAATAGGGTTAGTGTTCGTGATAGGATTAGGGTAAGGCCTAGGGTTAGCATT
Source organism: Marmota flaviventris (assembly GCF_047511675.1). Classification (NCBI taxonomy): domain Eukaryota; kingdom Metazoa; phylum Chordata; class Mammalia; order Rodentia; family Sciuridae; genus Marmota; species Marmota flaviventris. The sequence continues at coordinate 62,177 of NW_027288152.1, read as the reverse complement.
TGGGTTAGGCTTATGTTTAGGGTGAAGGATAGGGTTAGTGCTAGTGTTAGGGCTTGTGTTAATGTTTGGATTTTGGCTAGGTTTAGAGATAGGCCTAGGGTTAGTGTTTGTGTTAAGTTTAGGTGAAGTGTTAGGGTTTGAGCTAGGGTTAGGTCTAGAGTGAGGGTTAGGGTTAGAGTCAGGCTATGGTTAGGGTTAGGGTTAGGGTTATGGCTTGGGTTAGCATTAGGGTTAGGGTTATGTTTAAGGTAATGGATAGAATTTGTGCTAGGATTTGTGCTATGGTTACAGTTAGGATTAGGGCTAGGTTTAGGGTTAGGGCTAGAGTTATGTTTAGGGTAATGGTTAGAATTTGAACAGGGTTAGTTCCAGGGCAAGTGTTAAGGTTAAGGTTAGTGCTAGGGATAGGGTTAGGTTTACACTTAGGTCTAGATTTAGGGCTAGGATTAGGGCTAGGTTGTGTGTGAGGTTAAGGGCTAGTGTTAGGTGTTTGGGTAATGTAAGAGCTAGGGTTATGGTTATGGGTAGATTTAGGGTTTGTCTAGTGTTAGGGTTAGTTTTTTTGTTAGGATAAGTTTTAGAGTTAAAGTTTGTGTTAGGGCAAGTGTCTAGGGGTAAGTCTAGGGTTACTGTAAGGAATAGATTTAGGGTTATGTTTATGGTTAGATATAGTGTAAGGGTTAGATTTAGGGTAAGGGTCAAGTTTAGAGCTAGATGTATTATTAAGGTAAGGGTATGGCTTATAGTTTGGTTTAGGTGAAGGTTTAGTTTTAGGGCTTTAATTAGCGATAGTGTTAGAGTTAGGGTTTGGGTAATGAATAGGCTTAAGATTAGGTTTCAGGTTAGTTTTAGAATAATGGATAGGTTTAAGGATTGTGATAGGGTTAGTGTTAAGCCTAAGGTTAGCATTAGGGTTAGGATTATGGTTAGAGTAATGAATAGGATTAGAGCTAGGGTTAGGGATAGAGTATGTTTAGGATTAGGGCTAGGGTTAGGGTAGTGGATGGAATTAGAGCTATGATTAGGGCTATAGTTAATGTTAGGATTAGGTCTATGGTGAGGTTAGGGATTGGGATATGGCTAGGTTTATGTTTAGGTTAAAGGTTAGGATTTGAGCTAGGGTTAGGTCTAAGGGCAGGGTTAGGGTTAGGGTCAGGACTAGGGTTAGTTTAGGGTTACACTTAGAGCTAGGTTTAGGCCTAGAATTAGGGCTAGGTTTTGTGTTAGTTTAGGCCTAGGGTTGGGGCCATGGGTAGTTAAGAGCTAGGGTTATGATTAGGTCTACTTTTAGGTTTATGGTTATGGCTAGGTGTAGTGTTAGATTTAGGTTTTGAATTAGGATGAGCTTTGGAGCTAGGTTTATGTTAGGGTCAGTGTCAGTGTTCAGGTTAGAGTTAGTGTTGGGGTTAGTGCCCAAATTAGGACTAGGGTTAGGTCTATAAGTAGGATTAGTGTTTGGGTTATGAGAAGGCTGATTGTTAGGGATAGGGCAAGGTTGTTGTTCAGGTCTAGGGCTAGAATTATGGCTAGATTTAGGATTAGGTTTAGGTCTAGGACTAGTGTTAGGTTTAGGTTTATGTATAGAATTATGTAGGGATAATGTTAGGGTTTAGACCTATGGTTAGTGTTAGCATCAGTAGAAGTTTCAGGGTTAGGATTAGAGTTTGGGTTACAGTTAGAGCTAGAATGAGGGCTAGGGTTAGGACTAGTAATAGGGTTAGGGTTTGGGTTAGGCTATGGATTAAGGTAAGGATTAGGGTTAGCATTAGGTTTAGGGTTTGGCTTAAGGTAACAAATAGGATAATAGCTAGGGTTAGGACAAGGATTTGGGATTGGCTTACAGCTAGGTTTAGTATTAGCGTTAAAGGTAGGGTTAGCGTTCAGATTAGGGCCAGGTTTTGGGTTAGGATAATGTTAGGGCTACAGCTAATGTATGAATTAGTGTTATGATTAGGGCCAGTTTTGGGGTTAGTGTTATGGCTACTTCAAGTGTTAGGGTTAGGGTTAGTGTTAGCATGATGTTTAGAGCTAGAGTTAGTGTTAGGGTCAGGGTCAGTGTTCAGGTTAGAGTTAGGGTTAGGGTTAAACCCAGAATTATCACTAGAGTTAGGTCTAGGGGTAGGGTTAGTGTTTGGGTTAGGTTAAGGTTTATCATTAGGGCTAGGGCTAGGTTTATGTTTAAGTCTAGGGCTAGAGATATGGCTAGATCTAGGATTAGGTTTAGCTCTAGGGCTAATGTTAGGGTTCGGTTTAAGTATAGGTTTATTGCTAGTGCTAGTGTTAGGGTTCGGTTGAGGGTTAGGGTCAGGTTTAAACATACGGTTACCATTAGGGTCAGAATAAGTGTCAGGGTTAGGGTTAGGGTTTGGGTTATGGTTAGAGCTAGAATGAGGGCTAGGGTTAGGACTAGTAATAGGGTTTGGGTATGGGTTAGGCTAAGGACTGGGGTAAGGACTAGGGTTAGCATTAGTGTTAGGGTTGGCTTAGGGTAAGGGATAGGTTTATAGCTAGGTTTAGGGCTATGTTTAGGGTTAAGGTTAGGACTAGCGTCAGGTTTAGACCTCCGGTTACCTTTAGGGTCAGAATAAGTGTCAGGTTTGAATTATGGTTAGAGCTAGAATGAGGGCTAGGTTTAGGACTAGTAATAGGGTTAGGGTTTGGGTTAGTCTAAGGATTAGGGTTAGGACTAGGGTTAGCATTAAGGTTAGGATTGGCTTAGGGTAAGGAATAGGATTACATCTAGGGTTAGGGCTACATTTAGGATAGGGTTAGGGTTAGAGTTAGGATTAGGTTTAGAGTTAAACCTAGGGTTAGGTTTCAGATTAGAGCTAGGTTTAAGTTAGAGGTAAGGCTAAGTTGAGAGTTACGGCCAATGTTTGCAGTAGAGTTATGATTTGGGCTAGTTATAAGATTGGGGTTAGGACTAGGTCTAGTGTTATGGTTAAGTTTAACGTTAGGCTGATGGTTAAAGCTAAGGTTAGTATTAGGGTCAATATTAAGGTCAAGGGTAGTTTTAGGGTTAGGGTTTGGACTCTAATTAGGGCAAGCATTAGGGCTAGGTGTAGGGTTAGGTTTTGGTTTAAGTTAAGCTTTAAAGTTAGGGCTATGGCTCGGTTTTGTTTTAAGGCTAGGGCTATGGTTAGGGCTAGTTTTAAAATTAGTGTTAAGTTTAGGACTAGTGTTAGGGTTAGGTTTAGATTTAGATTTAGAGTTAGGATTAGATCTAGGGTTAGGTATAGGGCTAAGGATATGGCTAGCATTAGTTATAGGTTTATAGCTGGGATTAGGGTTATGGTAAAAGTAGGGTTAGATCTATGGATAGGGCTAGGGCGAGAGTGAGAGTGAGTCTTAGGGCTAGGCTTAGGGTTTGGTTAGGTATAGGGCTTAATTAGGGCTAGGAATAGGACTAGGTTCATGTTTATGTTTAGACCTCGGGTTAATTTTGGGCTTAGGTTTAGGTTTAGTGTAAATGATGAGGTTAGAGCTAGGTTTAGGGCTAGGATGGAGGTTAGAATTAGGGTTAGGGCCAGGGTTTTGTTAGAGTTATGATTAAGGCTAGGTTAAGGGCTAGGATGAGGGTTATGGTTTGTGTTTTGGTTAGGGCTAGGATTAGTGGTAAGGAGAATGTCAGGTGTAGGCTTATGGTTAGGGATAGTTTTAAGGTTAGGTTTATGGCTATGTTTAGTGTAAGGGTTAGATTAGTGTAAGGGTCAAATTTAGAGTTAGGGGTATTATTAGGGTTAGGGTGATGTTTAGGGTTTTGTTTAGGTTAGGGTTTAAGGTTAGGGCTCAAATTAGCATTAGGGTTTGTGTTAGGGTAATGATAGGGTTAGGATTAGGGTTCAGGTTAGGTTTAGCATAATGGATAGGTTACGGTTAGGCATAGGGTTAGATTTTGGCCTAGGGTTAACATTAGAATTAGAGCTCTGTTTAGTGTAATTGATAGGGTTAGAGCTAAGTTTAGGGCTAGGGTTTTGGATAGGATTAGGGCTAGTGTTAGGGTTATGGTTAGGGTAGGGTTCAGGCTATGTTTTGGGTTAAGGTTAGGGCTAGGATTACAGCTAGGGAAAATGTCATGTCTATGGTTATGTTAGGGATAGTTTTAGGCTTAGGTTTATGGCTAGGTCTAGTATAAGGGTTAGTTTTAGGTATAGGGTCAGGGTTAGGGCTATGTATATAATTACAGGAAGGGTCAGAGTTAAGGTATGGCTTAGGTTAAGATTTAAGATTATGGCTCAAATTAGCATTAGGGTTAGGATTAGGGTAATGATAGGTTTAGGTTTAGGGTTCCGGTTAGGTTTAGGTTAATGAATAAGGTTAAGATTAGTGATAAGGTTAGGGTTAGGCCTAGGGTTACCATTAGGATTATGGTTATGGTTAGGGTAATGGATAGGGTTAGAGCTAGTGATAAGGCTAGGGTTATGGTTAGGATTCTGGCTAGGGTTAGGGTGAGGGTTAGAGCTAGATTTTGGGTTGAGTTAGGTTTAGAACCAGGGTTAAGGCTCAAATAAGGACCAAGGAAACCAGCGGCCACCATCTTGGAGAGCTGAAGTAACCACTGCCACTCTCCAACAGTTTGCAACAATAAAACCGGTGTGTGTTACTCAGCTCAGCTCCCATACAGTGGGGAATTCGCATAAAATCTTTCCTAGGATTTCCGGGGGTGGGATTATCAGAGCGAGCCTGCATAAAGACGCGAGGAAAACTAGAGACACCTGACCTTCAACTCCCCCTCCCATTAGTGGCGAAAACGAAACCTGTCTAGCCAGTGCTGGGGGAGGGGCAAGCGGAAAAAATCAAAACAATAGAGTGATGGGGTTCCCAATAGACACCCTCCACACCCAACAAACGGCAGGCCCAGAGTACAGTGTGAACTGCCGAGAGGCATCACTCAGGGGAAATCTGGTCTAGCAGGAGAAACCAGGACTAGCAGGAGAAACCAGGGGACTAGAGGCCAGGCCCTCGCGACTGGGCGGCTGGAGACTGCATGCCCGCCGGCGACAGTCCACCCGCTGCCCGCGTGACTGGGCGGCTAGAGATCGCCTGCCTGCCAGCGACCGGGAGCTGAAACCAACCAGAGACAGTCCAGTCCCACCCCCCCATTAGGACATCCCGGCAAGGAGCCTGGGGCCAGCCATAGCAGAGAGGTGACGTCACTGGAGCTCATCCGACGGAATTCCTTCCCAGCGGATTCCACTTTAGCAGGCATAGTCTACCAACACAAAGGAGAGACAACAAAGATATATACAAAACCAAAACAAATCTATAGAAGAGAGCAGAAACACAGCAATCAAATAGAACTGGAAAGTAACGTGAACATCATGAAAAAACAAGGGAAAAAAGGAGTACAAACAATGCAGGACAACTTAATTCTACAGGAGGACCTAGAAGCATCAGAAACAGGTATAGGGAAAGAACTCAAGGCATACCTAACTCAGATGGAAAGGAATATTAGAGAAGACATGAGGCAGCAAGTCCAAGCAATAAAAGTATATTTTGAAAATGAATTAAACAAACAAATTCGAATGTCAAAGAACGAGCTTTACCAGGAGATAGAGATCTTAAAAAAAAAAATCAAACAGTAATCCTAGAAATGCAGGAAACTATAAACGAAATTAAAAACTCAAACAAGAATATTACAAATAGACTAGATCAAGTAGAAGTCAGAACATCAGATAATGAAGACAAAGTTTATCAACTTGAAAAGAATATAGTCAACACAGAAAAGATGCTTAAATCTCATGAGCAATCTATCCAAGAGATATGGGATCTCATAAAAAAAACAAATCTGAGAGTCATTGGGATAGAAGAAGGCATAGAGGATCAAACCAAAGGAATGGACAACTTATTAAATGAAATAATCCTAGAAAACTTCCCAGAGATGAAAGATGGAATGGATTGCGAAATCCTGGAAGCCTACAGGACCCCAAACATCCAAAACTGTAATAGACCAACTCCAAGACATATAATTATGAAGATAGCTAACATACAGAACAAGGAGAGAATATTAAAAGCTATGAGAGAAAGGAGGCAGATTACATTCAGGGGTAAACCAATTAGGTTAACGGCTGATTTTTCATCACAGACTTTGAAAGCGAGAAGATCCTGGAACAACGTATTTCAAACACTGAGAAATAATGGATTCCAACGAAGAATACTGTATCCAGCAAAATTAAGCTTCAGATTTGACATTGAAATTAAAATCTTTCATGATAAACAAAAGCTAAAAGAATTCGCAGCCAGAAAACCAGCACTGCAAAGCATTTTGAGCAAAATACTACAAGAAGAGGAATTGAAAAATAGTGCCCAAAACTAACAGTGGGAGGTATCTCAGTAAAGGGGGAGAAAAGTAACCAAAGAGGAAAAACTAGCCAAACTAAAATAAATAAATAAATAAACATGAGTGGAAGTACAAACCATATTTCAATTGTAACCTTAAATGTTAATGGCTTAAATTCAACAATCAAGAGACATAGGCTAGTAACCTGGATTAAACAAAACAAATCCAACAATATGCTGCCTTCAGGAGACTCATATGATAGGAAAAGACATACACAGGCTGAAGGTGAAAGGTTAGGAAAAAATCATACCACTCACATGGCTCTCGGAAGCAAGCAGGAGTGGCCATACTCATATCGAATAAAATCAACTTCAAGCCTAAGTTAATCAAAAGGGATAAAGAAGGACACTATATACTGTTAAAAGGAACCATCCACCATTAAGACATAACAATTATCAATTTGTATGCACCAAACAATGGTGCTGCAACGTTCATAAAACAAACTCTCCTCAAGTTCAAGAGTTAAATAGACCACAACACAATAATTATGGGGGACTTCAACACACCGCTCTCGCCATTGAACAGATCCTCCAGACAAAAGCTGAACAAAGAAACTATAAAACTCAATAACTCAATCAATAACCTAGACTTAACTGACATATATAGAATATATCAACCATCATCAAGTGGATACACGTTCTTCTCAGCAGCACATGGATCCTACTCAAAGATAGACCATATATTATGCCATAGGGCGACTCTCAGTAAATATGAAGGCGTGGAGATAATACCATGCACCATATCTGATCATAATGGAATGAAACTGGAAATCAATGATAAAAGAAGGAAGGAAATATCCTACATCACATGGAAAATGAACAATATGTTACTGAATGATCAATGGGTTACAGAAGACATAAAGGAGGAGATAAAAAAATTCTTAGAGACAAATGACAATACAAACACAAAATACCGAAATCTATGGGACACAATGAAAGCAGTTTTAGAGGGAAATTCATTTCTTGGAGTTCTTTCCTCACAAAAAGGAAAAAACAACACATAAATGAACTCACACTACACCTCAAAAACCTAGAAAAGGAAGAGCAAAACAACAGCAAATGTAGTAGAAGACAAGAAATAATTAAAATTAGAGCAGAAATCAACGAAATTGAAACAAAAAAAACATTGAAAAAACTAAAAGTTGGTTCTTTGAAAAATAAATAAGATCGACAGGCCCTTAGCCATGCTAACGAAGAGAAGACAGAGAACTCAAATTACTAACATACGGGATGAAAAAGGCAATATCACAACAGACACTACAGAAATACAGAAGATAATTAGAAAGTATTTTGAAACCCAATATCACAATAAAATAGAAGTTAATGAAGATATTGATAAATTTCTTAAGTCATACGATCTACCCAGATTGAGTCAGGAAGACACACACAATTTAAACAGACCAATAACAAAAGAAGAAATAGAAGAAGCCATCAAAAGACTACCAACCAAGAAAAGCCCTGGACTGGATGGGTATACAGCGGAGGTCTACAAAACCTTTAAAGAAGAATTAATACCAATACTTTTCAAGCTATTTCAAGAAATAGAAAAAGAAGGAGTTCTTCCAAATTCATTCTATGAGGCCAACATCACCCTGATCCTGAAACCAGACAAAGACACTTCAAAGAAAGAAAACTACAGACCAATATCTCTAATGAACTTGGATGCAAAAATCCTCACGAATCAAATACAAAAGCATATCAAAAAAATTGTGCATCATGATCAAGTAGGATTCATCCCTGGGATGCAAGCCTGGTTCAATATACGGAAATCAATAAATGTAATCCACCACATCAATAGACTTAAAGACAAGAACCATATGATCATCTCGATAGATGCAGAAAAAGCATTTGACAAAGTACAGCATCCCTTTATGTTCAAAACACTAGAAAAACTAGGGATAACAGGAACTTACCTCAACATGGTAAAAGCTATATATGCTAAACCTCAGGCTAGCATCATCCTAAATGGAGAAAAACTGAAGGCATTCCCTCTAAAATCTGGAACAAGACAGGGATGCTCTCTATCACCACTTCTATTCAATTTAGTTCTTGAAATACTAGCCAGAGCAATTAGACACACAAAAGAAATTAAAGGCATAAAAATAGGAAAAGAAGAACTTAAATTATCGCTATTTGCAGATGACATGATAATATATTTAAGAGACCCAAAAGGGTCTACAAAGAAACTGCTAGAGTTAATAAATGAATTCAGCAAAGTGGCAGGATATAAAATCAACACGCATAAATCAAAGGTATTCCTGTATATCAGCAACAAAACTTCTGAAATGGAAATGAGGAAAACCACTCCATTCACAATATCCTCAAAGAAAGCAATATACTTGGGAATCAACCTAACAAAAGAGGTGAAAGATTTACACAATGAAAACTACAGAACCCTAAAGAGAGAAATAGAATAAGATCTTAGAAGATGGAAAAATGTACCCTGTTCATGGATAGGCAGAACTAACATCATCAAAATGGCGATATTACCCAATGTTCTCTACAGGTTTAATGCGATGCCAATCAAAATCCCAACGGCATTTCTTTTTTTTTTTTAATTTTTTATTGTTGGTTGTTCAAAACATTACATGTTTCTTGATATATCATATTTCACACTTTGATTCAAGTGGGTTATGAACTCCCATTTTTACCCCATATACAGATTGCAGAATCACATCAGTTACACATCCATTGATTTACATATTGCCATACTAGTGTCTGTTGTGTTCTGCTGCCTTTCCTATCCTCTAGTTTCCCCCCTCCCCTCCCCTCCCCTCCCCTCCCCTCTTCTCTCTCTACCCCATCTACTGTCATTCATTTCTCCCCCTTGTATTATTTTCCCCTTTCCCCTCACTTCCTTTTGTATGTACTTTTGTATAACCCTGAAGGTCTCCTTCCATTTCCATGCAATTTCCCTTCTCTCTCCCTTTCCCTCCCACCTCTCATCCCTGTTTAATGTTAATCTTCTTCTCCTGCTCTTCGTCCCTACTCTGTTCTTAGTTACTCTCCTTATATCAAAGAAGTCATTTGGCATTTGTTTTTTAGGGATTGACTAGCTTCACTTAGCATAATCTGCTCTAATGCCATCCATTTCCCTGCAAATTCTATGATTTTGTCATTTTTTAATGCAGAGTAATACTCCATTGTGTATAAATGCCACATTTTTTTTTATCCATTCGTCTATTGAAGGGCATCTAGGTTGGTTCCACAGTCTTGCTATTGTGAATTGTGCTGCTATGAACATCAATGTAGCAGTGTCCCTGTAGCATGCTCTTCTTAGGTCTTTAGGGAATAGACCGAGAAGGGGAATACTTGGGTCAAATGGTGGCTCCATTCCCAGCTTTCTATGAAATCTCCATACTGCTTTCCAAATTGGCCTCACCAATTTGCAGTCCCACCAGCAATGTACAAGTGTACCCTTTTCCCCACATCTTCACCAGCACTTGTTGTTGTTTGACTTCCAATGGCATTTTTTTTGTAGAAATAGATAAAGAAATCATGAAATTCATGTGGAAAAACAAAAGACTCAGATTAGCAAAAGCAATTCTAAGTAGGAAGTGTGAATCTGGAGGTATAGCGATACCAGATTTCAAACTGTACTACAAAGCAATAGTAACAAAAACAGCGTGCTACTGGTACCAAAACAGGCAGGTGGATCAATGGTACAGAATAGAGGACACAGAAACCAATCCACAAAAGTACAACTTTCTTATATTTGATAAAGGGGCTAAAAGCATGCAATGGAGGAAGGATAGCATCTTCAACAAATGGTGCTGGGAAAATTGGAAATCCATACGCAACAAAATGAAACTGAATCCCTTTCTCTCGCCATGCACAAAAGTTAACTCAAAATGGATCAAGGAGCTAGATATCAAATCAGAGACACTGCGTCTGATAGAAGAAAAAGTTGGCTACGATCTACATACTGTGGGGTCGGGCTCCAAATTCCTTAATAGGACGCCCATAGCCCTAGAGTTAATAACAAAAATAAACAAATGGGACTTACTTAAACTAAAATGTTTTTTCTCAGCAAGAGAAACAATAAGAGAGGTAAATAGAGAGCCTGCATCCTGGGAACAAATTTTTACCCCTCACACTTCAGATGAAGCCCTAATATCCAGAATATACAAAGAACTCAAAAAATTAAACAATAAGATAACAAATAACCCAATCAACAAATGGGCCAAGGACCTGAACAGACACTTCACAGAGGAGGACATGCAATCAATCAACAATTACATGAAAAAAATGCTCACCATCTCTAGCAGTCAGAGAAATGCAAATCAAAACCACCCTAAGATACCATCTCACTCCAGTAAGATTGGCAGCCATTATGAAGTCAAACAACAATAAGTGTTGGCGATGATGTGGGGAAAAGTGTACACTTGTACACTGCTGGTGGGACTGCAAATTGGTGAAGCCAATTTGGAAAGCAGTATGGAGATTCCTGGGAAAGCTGGGAATGGATCCACCATTTGACCCAGCTATTGCCCTTCTTGGACTATTCCCTGAGGATCTTAAAAGAGCGTGCTATAGGGATACTGCCACATCAATGATCATAGCGGCACAATTCACAATAGCTAGACTGTGGAACCAACATCGATGTCCCTCAATAGATGAATGGATAAAAAAATGTGGCATCTATACACAATGGAGTATTACGCAGCACTAAAAAATGACAAAATCATAGAATATGCAGGGAAATGGATGGCATTAGAATAGATTATGCTAAGCGAAGCTAGCTAATCCTTAAAAAACAAATGCCAGATGTCTTCTTTGATATAAAGAGAGTAACTAAGAACAGAACAGGGAGGAACAGCATGAGGAAAAGATTAACATTAAACAGAGACGAGTGGGGGGAGAGATAGAAAGAGAGAAGGGAAAGCATATGGAAATGGTAGGAGACCCTCAATGTTACACAAAATTACATATAAGAGGTTGTGAGGTGAAATGGGGGGGGGAAACAAGGGAGAGAATTAAACAACAGCAGATGAGGTAGAGAGGGAAGATGAGAGGGGAGGGGAGGGGGGATAGTAGGGGATAGGAAAGGCAGCAGAATACAACAGTCTCTATTATGTCATTATGTAAAAATTGTGAATGTGTAACCGATGTGATTCTGCAATTTCTATTTGGGGTAAAAATGGGAGTTCATAACCCAATTGTGTCAAATGTGTGAAAGATGATATGTCATGAGCTTTGTAATGTTTTGAACAACCAATAAAAAACATAAAACTCGAATTAGGGTTAGCGTTAGGGATAGATCTATGGTTAGGGTTTGGTTTAGTTTAAGGTTAGTGTTAGAGCTATGGCTCGGTTTTGTTTTAGGGCTAGGGCTAGGGTTAGAGCTAGTTTTAGTATTAGTTTTAGGCTTAGGGCTAGTGTTAGGGTTAGGCTTAGGCTTCGGGTTAGGGTTAGATTTAGAGTTAGATTTTGATCTAAGGTTAGTGCTACAGCTATGTGTAGAGCAAGGATTAGGACTAGGTTTAGGGCTAGGGTTAGGGTTATGCTAAGGGATAGGTTTAGAACTAGTGATAAAATAGTGTGAGAGTTAGAGTTAGTTTTAGGTCTAGGGTTAGGTTTAGGGTTAGAGATAGGGCGGAATTAGGGCTAAGATTAGGGCAAGAGTGAGTATTAGGGATAAAGGTAGGGTTAGGATTAAGGCTAGGTTTAGGGCTAGGATTAGGACTGGATTTTTTGTTAGGGTTAGGGCTAGGATTAGGGCTAGGGCTTATGTCAGGTCTAGGGTTACAGTTGAGGATAGTTTTAGGGTTATGTTTGTGTCTAGGTCTAATGTAAGGGTTAGGTTTAGGGTAAGGTTCAGGTTTAGAGCTAGGGGAAATATTAGGGTCACAGTCAGAGTTAAAGTTTGGTTGAGTTTTGGGTTTAGGTTTAGGGGTCGAGTTAGAATTAGGGTCAGGCTTAGGGTAATGATAGTTTGGTTTAGGGTTCAGGTTAGGTTTAGGGAAATTGATAGGGTTAGGGTTAGCTATAGGGTTAGTGTTAGGCCTAGGGTTAGCATTAGGGTAGGGGTAATTGTTAGGATAATGGACAGGGTTAAAGCTTAGGTTAGGGCTAGAATTGTGTTCAAGAATAGGTCTTGAGTTAGGGTTAGGGTTAGGTTTAGAACTAGGGTTAGTGTTATGGTTATGTTTAGCATAAGGGTTAGGTTTTGAGCTAGGGTTAGGCCTAGGGCGAGGTTTAGGTCTAGAATTAGGTCTAGGGATAAGATTACAGTAAAGTTAAGGTTAGAGTTAGGATTAGGGCTAGCATTATCATTAGGGGTAGGGTTAGCGTTAAAGTAATGCATATGGCTAGTAGTAGGTATAGGGTTATGGTTAGTGTTAGATTGAGGTTTAGGTATAGGGTTACGGCTATGGTTATGTTTACATTTATGGTAAAGGTTAGGTTTTGTGCTAGAGTTAGATCTATGTCGAGTGTGAGGTTTAGGGTTAGGTCTAGGGTTATTTTTCTGGTTAGGTTTAGAGTTATGGTTAGGCCTAGGGTTATCAGTAGGTTTAGGGTTAGGTTTAGGGTAATGGGTAGGTTTACAGCTATGTTTAGTGCTAGGGTTAAGTTTAGAATTAGGGCTAGTGTTAGGGGTATATTTAGGGATAGGTGTAGGTTTATGTTTAGGATAAGGGTTAGGCTTCGAGCTAGGGTTAGGACTAATCAAGTGTTAGGTTAGAGTTAGGGTTAGAGTTATGCTTAGGGCTAGGTTTAGGCCCAGCATTAGCTCTAGATTTTGTATTAGGTTTAGGGCTAGGATTAGGGCTGTGGGTAATGTAAGAGCTAGGGTAATGATTATGGCTAGTTTTAGGGTTAGGATTATGGCTAGGTCTAGTGTTATGTTTAGATATTCGGTTAGGGTCAGGTTTATAGGTAGGTTTACTGTTAAAGGCAGGGTCAGTGTTTAGGTTAACATTAGAGTTAGTGTTATAGCCAGAATTAGGACTAGGTTAAGGTCTAGTAGTAGGATTAGTGTTTGGGTTAGGTTCAGGGTTATTGGTACGGCTACTGCTAGGTTTTTGTTTTTGGTCTAGGGCTATAGTAAAGTCTAGATTTAGGATTAGATTTAGGTCTAGGGCTAGTGTTATGGTTTGGTCTATGGTTAGGGTCAGATTAATACCTAGGATTAGTTTTAGGGTCAAAATAAGGGTCAGGTTTAGAATTAGGTTTTGGTATAGGGTTAGAGCTAGAGTGAAGGCTAGGTTTAGGACTATTAATATGGTTAGGGTTTTGGTTAGCCTAAAGATTAGGGATAGGTCTAGGGTTACCATTAGGGTTAGGGTTTTGCTTAGGATAAGGAATAGGCTTAGAGCTAGGGTTAGGGCTAGATTTACGGTTAAGGTTAGGTTTAAATCTAGGTTTAGGTCTCGAATTAGGGCTAGTTTTGTGTTAGGGTTAGGACTAGGGTTAGGGCAATGGCTAATGTAAGAACTAGTGTTACAATTAAGGTTAGGGTTAGGGGTAGGTCTAGTGTTATGTTTAGGTTAAAAGTTAAGGTTATATTTATAGCTAGAGATAGTGTTAGGATATGAGTCAGTGACAGTGTTAGTTTTAGGGTTAGGGTTAGGACTCAAATAAGGGCTAATGTTACTGTTAGGGTTTGGTTTAAGTTGAGAGCAGTGTTTAGAGCTAGGGTGACTGTTAGGATATGAGTTGGGTCAGGGTTAGTTTTAAGGTGAGTGTTAGGATTTAAACTAAGGCTAGGGTTACTGGTAGGGTTCTGTTTAAGTTTAGGATGGTGTTTAGAGCTAGAGTGAGTGTTAAGATATGAGTCAGGGTCAGGGTTACTTTAACGTTAGGGTTATAACTCTAATTAGAACTAGGGTTAGGTCTAGTTGTAGTGTTAGGGTTTAGATTAAGTTAAGATTTAAAGTTAGGGCTATTGATCAATTTTGTTTTAGTCTTAGGCTTAGGGTTAGGGTAGGTATAAAATTAGTATCAGGGTTAGGTGTAGTGTTAGTGTTAGGCTTAGGCTTAAGTTATATTTGGAGTAAGGGTTAGATTTAGGCTTAAAGTTAGGTTTAGCGTAAAGGATAGGGTTGTTTAGGGTTCAGTGTAGGTTTAGGGTAATGGAGTTATTTAGGGTTTATGATGGTGTTAGGGTTAGGCCTAGGATTAGCATTAGGAATAGTTATCATACGGGTAATGTATAGGGTTAGAGTAGGGTTATACTTAGGATTAGGTCTAGAGTTAAGGTTAGAATTTGGATTAGGGCTAGTAATTCCAGCTTGGAGTAGGGTTATAATTAGTTTTAGGGAAAGGTAAGGTTTTAAGCTAGCGTTAGTTCTAGGATGAGGGTTAGGTTTATTGTTAGGTCTAGGGTTATGGTTATAGTAATGGCCAGGGTTAGGTTTAGGGTTAGGTCTAGGGTTTTCATTTGAGTTAGATTTAGGTTTAGGGTAATAGATCAGATTAGATGTAAGATTAGCTTCAGGGTTTAGTTTTAGGGCTAGATTTACTATTGGGTTTAGGGTAATGGTTAGGTTTTGAATTATGGTAAGAGTTATGGCAAGGATCAGGTTTAGAATTAAGTGTAGGTTTAGGTTTATGGTTTGGGTTAGGGTTAGGGCTAGGGTTATCATTAGGGTTTGGGTTAGAGTTAGGGTAATTGTTAGAGTTAGGGCTAGGGTTAAGGTTAGGATTAGGGATAGGGCTAGGGTTATTATTAGTGATAGATCTAGGTTTATGTTTAGGGTAAGGTTTAGGCTTTGAGCTAGAGTTAGGACTAAGGTGAGGGTTAGGGTTAGGGTAGGTCTAGGGTTAGGGTTAGGGTTATGCTTAGGGTAGGTTTAAGCCTCTGATTAGGACTAGGTTTTGTGTTAGGTTTAGGCCTAAGGTTAGTGCTATGAGTAATGTAATATCTAGGGTTCGATGTATGGTAATTTAGGGATATGGTTATGGCTAGGTTTAGTGTTAAGTTTATATTTTGGTTTAGGGTCAGTTTTATAACTAGGTTTATTGTTAGTGTCTGTGTCAGTGTTCAGGTTAGAGTTAGGGTTAGGGTGAAAGCTGGAATTAGGACTAGGGTTAGGTCTAGGGGTAGTGTTAGTGTTTAGTTTATTTAAGGGTTATTGTTAGGGCTAGGACTAAGTTTTAGTCTAGGGCTAGAGTTATCACTAGATTTAGGACTAGGGTTAGGTCTAGGGGTAGTGTTAGTGTTTGGTTTAGGTTAAGGATCATTGTTAGGGCTAGGACTAAGTTTTAGTTTAGGTCTAGGGCTAGAGTTATCACTAGATTTAGGATTAGGTTTAGGTTTAGGGCTAGTATTAGGCTTAGGTTTAGGTAAAAGTTTACTGGTAGGGCTAGATTCAGGGTTCAACTTAGGGTAAGGGTCAGGTTTAGACCTATAATTAGTGTTGGGGTCAGAATAAGTGTGAAAGTTAGAGTTAGGTTTTGGGTTAGGGTTTCAGCTAGAATGAGGGCTAGGGTTAGGACTAGTAATAGGGTTAGTTTTTGGTTTAGGCTAAGGATTAGGATTAGGACTAGGATTAGCATTATGGATAGGGTTTGGCTTAGGGTAAGGGGTAGGGTTAGAGATAGGGTTAGGGCTTGTGTTACGATTAGATTTAGGGCTAGGATTAGGGGTAGGTTTAGAGTTAAATCTAGTGTTAGGGCTTAGATTAGGGCTATTATTGTGTTAGGGTTAGAGCTAGGTTTAGGGATATGACTAATGTAAGAACTAGGGTTATGATTAGGGTTAGTTTTAGGGTTAGGGTTTGGACTAGGTCTAGTGTTAGCATTAGCTTTAGGGTTAGGATGAGATTTAGAGCTAGGGTTAGTGTTTGAACATGAGTCTGGGTCAGGATTAGTTTTAGTCCTAGGACTCAAACTTGAACTCGTATTATGGCTAGTTGTAGGGTAAGGCTTTGATTTAGGTTAAAGTTTAGGTTTAGAGCAATGGCTCGGTTTTGTTTTAGGGATAGGGCTAAGGTTAGAACTAGTTGGGATCAGCTAGTGGTATGGTGAGGTTTAGGCTTAAGGTTAGGGTTATATTTAGAGTTATGGTTAGATCTAGGGTTAGGGATATGCCTGGGTTTAGGGCTAAGTTTAGGTATAATGTTAGGGTTACGGTAATGGATAAGGTTAGAAATTGAAATAGGGCTAAGTTGAGAGTTAGAGTTAGTCTTAGGGCTAGGGTTTGCGGTTCACTTAGGGTTAGCACAAAATTAGGGCTAGGATTAGCGCTAGGTTTTGTGTTAGGGTTAGGCCTATGGTTAGGACTATGGTTAGGGTTAGTGTTAGTGTGAGGTTTAGGGTTAGTTTTATGAGAAGAGCTAGTTTTTAGAGCTAGTTTTAGGGTTAGCATTAGGGTTATAGCTAGGTTCAGGGCTAGGGAGAGAGTTCAAATTAGGGATAGGGTTAGGGTGAGGGTGAGGGTTAGGATTAAGGCTAGGTTTAGGGCTAGGATGAGGGCTAGGGTTTTGTTAGGGTTAGGCCTATATTAGGGCTAGGTCTAATATCAGGTCTAGGGTTATTATGGTTAGGGATAGTTTCAGGCTTAGGTTTATGGCTTAGTATAGTGTAAGGATTAGGTTGAGGGATAGGATCACTTTTAGAACTATGGTTTTTTTAGGGTCAGGGTCAGGGTTAGGGTTTGTTTAGGTTAAGGTTTAGTGTTAGGGCTCAAATTAGTGTTAGGGTTAGGTTTAGGGTTAGGGTAATGGATATGGTTATGTTTAGGGTTCAGATTAGGTTTAGGATAATGGATAGGGTTAGGGTTATAGATAGGTTTAGGGTTATCCTAGGGTTTTCCATTATGTTTAGGGTTAGGATTAAGGTAATGGATAGGATTAGAGGTAGGGTCAGGGATAGGATAATGGTTAGGATTAAGGTTAGGTTTAGGATTGGGTTTAGGTTTAGGGTTAGGGTTAAATCTAATGTTAGGGCTTGGATTAAGGTTAACTTTTAGATTAGGTTAGGGCTAGGGTTAGGGCTATGGCTAATTTAAGATCTAGGGTTATGATTAGTGTTAAATTTAGGGTAGTGTTTGGTCTAGGTCTAGGGTTTGTGTAAGGTTTAGGGCAAGGGCTAATGACAGGTCTAGGGTTATAGTTAGGCATAGTTTTATGTTTACGTTTATGGCTAGGTCTAGGGTTATGGTGAGTATTAGGGTTAGGGCCATAATTATGACTAGGGTTAAGTCTAGGGTGAGTTAGTGCTTGGGTTAGATTAAGGGTTATTGTTAGGTCGAGGGCTAGAGTTATGGCTATATTTAGGATTAGATTTAGGTCTAGGGCTAGAGTTAATGTTAGATTTGGGTATAGGTTTACTGGTAGGGCTAGTGTTAGGTTTCAGTTTAGGGGTACGTTCAGGTTTAAACCTAAGGTAAGTGTTACTGTCAGAATAAGGGTCATGGTTAGGATTAGGGTTTGGGTTAAGCTTAGAGCTAGAATGAGGGCTAAGTTTAGTACTAGTAATAGAGTTAGGGTTTGGGGTAGACTACGGATAAGGTTTAGAACTAGGGTAGCAATAGGTTGAGGGTTTGACTTAGTGTAAGTTATAGGGTTAGAGCTAGGGCTATGACCAGTGATAGGGTTAGGGTTAGGCTAGGCTTAGAGTTAGGGTTAGGATTAAGGCTAAGTTTAGGGCTAGGATTAGGGCTAGGGTTTTTTAGGGTCAGGGCTACCATTAAGGCTAGCACTAATGTCAAGTCTAGGGTTAGATTTAGGGATAGATTTAGGGTTAGGATTATGGCTAGGTATAGTGTAAGTGTTAGGTTAAGGTTTAGGGTATGGTTTAGAGCTAGGGATATTATTAGGGTCAGATTCAGGATTATGGTTTGGGTTAGGTTAATTATTAAGTTTAGAGCTCAAATTAGTTTTAGGGTTAGGGTTAGGGGTATGGATATGGTTAGGATTAGGTTCAGGTTAGGTTTAGGGTAATAGATAGGTTTAGATTTATGAATAGGTTTAGGGTTATCCTCGAATTAGCATTAGGGTATGGTTAGGGTTAGGATAATGGATAGAGTTACAGCTAGGGTTATGGGTTAGAATTAGGGCTAGGCTAAGGTTTAGGGTTAAGGCAAGTTTTGGGGTTAGAGTTAGGTTTAGGGTAAGGGTTAGCGCTAGGGTTAGGGATGTACTTAGGGTTAAAGCTGGTGTTAGGCCCTAGGTTAGGGCTAGGGTTAGGTCTACAGCTAATGTAAGAACAAGGTTTATGATTGGGGCTAGTTTTAGGGTTAAGGTTAAGGTTAGGTCTAGTGTTAGGGTTAGGTTTAGGTTTTAGATAATCTTTAGAGCTAGGGTTAGTGTTAGGGTCAGAATCAGGGTCAGGGTTAGTTTTAGGGTGAGGAACAGGACTTGTATTAGAGCAGAGTTTAGGACTAGGTGTAATCTTAGGGTTTGGTTTAGGTTAAGGGTTGGGGTTAGGGCTATTGTTCTTTTTAATTGTAGGGCTAGGGCTAGGTTAGGGCTAGTTTTAGGATAAGTGTTAGTGTTACAGCTTGTGTTAGTGAGAGGTTTAGGCATAGGGTTAGGGTTAGATTTAGAGTTAGGGTTAGATGTAGGATTAGAAGTAGGGCTAAGGTTAGGGCAAGTGTTAGGGTTATGATAAGGAATAAAGTTAGAACTAGGATTAGGGCTAGGGCAAGAGTTAGTCTTTGGGCTAGGGTTAGGTTAGGTTTTGGGCTAAATTAGGTATAGGGTCTGTGTTAGGGTTAAGCCTAGTGTTAGGCTTAGGTTTAGGTTTAGGGATAGGGTTAGGTTTAGGGGAAGGAATTGGTTATAGCTAGGTTTAGGGCTAGGTAGAAAATTGGAATTATGGTTAGGGCTAGGGGTATGTTTTGGTTATTAATAAGGCTAGGTTTAGGGCTAGGATGAGGGATAGGATTTGTTTTAGGGTTATGACAAGAATTGGGGCTAGGGCTAGTGTAAGGTCTAGGGTTATGGTTAGGGATAGATTTAGGGTTAGGTTTATTGCTAGGTCTAGGGTAAGGGTCAGGTTTAGAGATAGGTGTACTATTAGGGTTAGGGTCAGGTTCTGGGTTTAGTTTAGGTTAGGATTTAGGATTAGGGATTGAATTAGCATTTTGGTTAGGGTTAAGGCAATGAGACTGTTAGGTTTAGGGTTTAAGTTAGGTTTAGGGTAATTGATAGGGTTAGAGTTAGTGATAGGGTCAGGATTAGGCCTAGGGTTAGCATTAGGGTAAGTATTATGATTAGGGTAATGGATAGGGTTAGAGCTAGTGTTAGGGCTAGGATTATGGTTAATATTAGGACTAGAGTTTGGGTTAGGGTTAGGAGTAGGGATAGGGTTAGGGTTAGGGTTAGGGTACGGTTTAGGGTTTGAGCTAGGGTTAGTTCACCCTAGGGTGAGGGTTTGGTTTAAGATTAGGTCTAGGTTAGAGTTACACTTAAGGTCTGGATTACTGTTAGTGTTAGGGCTAGGGTTATCATTAGGTTCAGGGTATTGGATAGGTTTAAATGTCAGGTTAGGTTAGTGTTAGGATTAATGTTAGTTTTAAGGTAATGGTTAGGGATTGAGCTTTGGTTAGGTTAGGTTTAGGGTTAGGGTTAGGGTAATGGATAGGTTTAGGGATTATGATAGGCTTAGGATTTGGCCTAGGGTTAGCATTAAGTCTAGGGTTAGGGCTAGTTTTAGGATTAGTGTTAGGGTTATGGCCAGTGTTAGGGTGAGGTTTAGACTTAGGGTTAGGGTTAGGTTTAGAGTTAGGTTTAGATCTAGGGTTAGGGCTAGGTTTTGGGTTATGATAAGTGACAGGTTAACTATTAATAGAAATAGGGTGAGAGTTAAAGCTAGTCTCAGGGCTAGAGTTATAGTTACAGTTAAGGTTAGGGCTTAATTAGGCCTAGGGTTAGTGTTAGGTTAGGCCTAGGTTTATGTCTAGGATTAGTGTTAGGTTTAGGATAGGGTAAGGTATGATGTTACAGCTAGGTTTAGGGCTAGGGAGAGGGTTAAAGTTAGGGTTAGGGATAGGGTTAAATTTAGAGTTAGGATTAAAGCTAGTGTTAGGCTTAGGATTAGGGCTATGGTTTATGTTAGGGTTAGAGCTAGTATTAGGACTAGGTTAAATATCAAGTCCAGGGTTATGGTTAGGGATAGTTTTAGGCATAGTTTTATGGCTAGGTATAGTGTAAGGATTAGGATGAGGGTTAGGGTCAGCATTAGAGGTAGTGGTATTCTTAGGGTCAGGGTCATGGTTAGGGTTTGGTTAGGTTAAGGTTGAGGGTTCAAAATAGCATTAGGGTTAAGTTTATAGTAAGGGTAATGGATATGGTTAGGTTTAGGATTCAGGTTATGTTTATGGTAATGGATAGGGTAGTGTTAGGGATAGTGCTATTGTTAGGCCGGGGCCTATCATTAGGATTATGATTAGGGTTAGGGTAATGGAAAGGGTTAGTGCTAGGGTTATGGTTAGGGTTAGGGGTAGGTTTAGGGTTAGGTTTAAATTTAGTGCAAGGATTAAAGTTAGGGTTAGGTTTGGGGTAAGGGTTAGGGCTAGGTTTAGTGTTAGAGTTAGGGTTAAAGCTATGGTTGGGTCTTGGATTAGGGTTAGGTTTGGGGTTATATTAGAGCTAGTGTTAGGGATATGGCTAATATAAGAACTAGGGTTATGATTAGGGCTAGTTTTAGAGTTATCATTAGGGCTAAGTCTAGTTTTAGGATCAGGTTTAGGTTTAGGGTGATGTTTTGAACTAGGGTTAGTGTTAGGGTCAGAGTCAGGATCATGGTTCATTTTAGGGTTAGGGATAGGACTTGAATTAGGGGTAGGCTTAGGGCTAGATGTAGGGTTAGGATTTGGTTTAGGTTAAGGTTTAAGGTTAGTGCTATGGCTCGGTTTTGTTTTATGGTGAAGGCTAAAGTAATGGGTAGTTTTTACAATTCGTGTTAGTGTTATTGCTAGTGATAGTGTAAGTTTAGGCTTAGGGGTAGATTTAGAGTTATGGTTAATTCTAGGGTTAGGGCTATGGTTAGGGATAGGGCTAAGGTTAGGGCTAGTGTTTGGGTTATGACCAGGCATGAAGCTAGAACTAGGAATAGGGCGAGGATGAGAGTTAGAGTTAGTCTTAGGGCTACTGTTAGGACTAGGGTTAGGATTAGGCTTAGGAAAAGGGATGCCTGTTTGATTTCCACCTCCATTTCCATTTACCCATATAGGTCAAAATGAAGTGAAACCTTAAAATACAAAGTGTTCACAATAACGAACCATTGATTTGAGAAGGCCCAAAACTTGGGAACATACTAAGGCTAGATAAAAGATGAATCCTGCCCAGTATCAAAGAAATTTGAACAAAACTAACTCTCACTCTAATATTACCTCTAACTCTAACCCTAGCCCTAACCCTAAACCTAACCTTAACCCTAACCTGATTAGAGAACAATTTATCCTAGAAGTCCCACACGTGGGAGCCTTGTGGGTCAAGCTAAGTGATGAATCCTACGCAGCATCAAAAAAAAATCTGACCAAATAATTATGGGAGGTATTTCAGTACATGCAAATTTCCCTGTTTTATCCTAAAGGACCCTTGGATATAGTTGTTTTGGAATGCTTAAGCTTAGGCCTACTTCCACATGGAACACACCAGAGTCCCTACAGAGAACTCATTAAATGTGTGAAGTTTCAAGCAGCACAAACCCTGTTTGATTTTCACCTCCATTAACTTTCCCGTATAGGTAAAAATGAAGTAAAATCTTAAAATACAAACTGTTCCTGACAGCAAACCTGTGAACGGAGAAGGCCTAAGCTTGTGGAACAGAGTAAATCTAGCTAAAAGATAAATCCTGCCAAATGTCAAAGAATTTTGAATAAAACTAACTCTAACGCTAACACTAGCTCTAATCCTAACCTTTCCCCTAACCCTAACAATTTTATGGAACTTTTGACCTTAGAAGTTCCAAACCTGGGCAGCTTAGTGGGGAAAACTAAGAGATGAATGCTGTGCAGTATCAAAGAAATCTGACCAAATAGTTGATGGAGTATATCAGTACATGCATATTTCCTTGTTATCTCCTAAAGGACTCTTGGATAAAGTTGTTTTTACTTGCGTCAGCTTAGGCCTACTTTCACAAGAACAAACCAGAGATTGCCTACAGAGAATTGATGGAGTATGAAGATTCAAGCAGCTAGCACCAACGCTGTTTGATTTCCAGTTCCATTTCCATTTACCTGTATAGGACAAAATGAATTGAAACTTTAAAATACAAACTGTTCCTTACAGTGAACCATTGAACCTAGGAGGCCCAAATATGTGGAGTATAGTAAGAATAGGAGAAAAATGAATCCTGCCCAGTACCAAAGAAATTTGAACAAAACTAACTCTAATTCTAATACTAGCTCTAACATTAGCTGTAACACTAACCTTAACACAAACACTAATCTGCTTAAAAAACTGTTGATCCAAGAAGTCCCAAACTTGGGTAGTCTAGTGGGATAAGCTATCAGATGAATCCTATGCAGTATCAAAGAAATATGACCAAATAATTGGGGTGGTAGTTCAGGTCATGAATATTTCTCAGTTTTCTGCTAAAGGGCTCTTGGATAAAGTTGTTTTTGCCATCTTCATCTTAGAGCTACTTTCACAAGAAACGAACAAGAGTGTTCCCACAGAGAACTGATTCAGTGTCTGAAGTTTTAAGCAGCTAGCACCAACCTGGTTTGATTTCAACCTCCATTTTCATTTACCTATATAGGTCAATATGAAGTGAAACCTTAAAATACAGAGTGTTCCTGATAGCGAACCATTGAAACAAGGAGGCTCGAACCTGGGGAGCATATTAAGGCTAGGTAAAAGATTACCCCCTCCAAGTATCAAAGAAATTTGAACAAAACTATCTCTCACTTTAACACTATATCTAACCCTAGCCCTAATCCTAAACCTAACACTAACAATAACCTGATTAGAGAACCATTGATCCTAGAAGTACCACACTTGGAGAGCTTGGTGGGGCATGCTAAATAATGAATCCTATGCATTATCAAAAAAAATCTGACCAAATAATTATGGGAGAAATTTCAGTGCATGCATATTTCCCTGCTTTCTCCTAAAGTACTCTCGGATAAAGTTGTTTTTGCATTCTTCAGCTTATGCCTACACTCACATGGAACATACCACAGTGTCCCCACAAAGAATTGAGGGTATGTTTGCAGTTTCAAGCAGCTAGCATAAAGACTGTTTGATTTCCAGGTCCATTTCCATTTACTTGTATAGGTCAAAATGAAGTTAAATGAAAATATTAACTGTTCCTGACACCAGACAGTAAAACAAAAAAGCCTAAACCAGGGAACAGAGTAAAGTTAGTTAAAGATGAATCCTGGATTGTATCAAAAAAAATTTGAATAAAAGTAACTCTAACCCTATTACTACCTCTAAACCTAGCCCTAATCCTAACCCTAAACATTAATATAACCCTATCCCTAACTATATATTTAACCCTAATTTTAACTGTAACTATTGACCAAACCCTAGCTCTAACTCTATCCATTACCATTACCATAACCCTAACCCTAACCCTAATGCTAACTATAGCCCTCACCTTAACCTTTACTCTAGACCTGCTCTAACCCTAACCCTTCCCTAGCCATAAACCAAGCTCAAACCCTAAAAATTACCCTAAAGCTAATCCTAACCTAGGACTATCCCTAACCTAACTCTAACTCTAGCCCTAATCCTAAACCATAAACCTAGGTCCAACCCTAGCTGTAATCCTATCCATTACCCTAAACATAAGCCTAACCCAAATGTTAATAGGACTAAACCTGATCATATAACTATCCCTAATGCTATTCAAAACCTTAAACCTAACCTGAACCCTAAATCTAACCCAATCCATTACACAAAACCTAATGATAATTTGAGCCTTAACCCTAGACCTTAACCTAAACCAATCCCAAACCCTGAACCTGACCCGAATAATACACCTAGCTCTTAACCAGATCTTTACCCTAAACCTAACCATTACATTAGACCTAGCCATAACCTAACCCTAAAACTATCCTTAACCATAATGCTAGACCTGACATTAACCCTAGCCCTAATCCTAGCCCTAGCCCTAACACAAACCCTCATCCTAGCCCTAAACCTAGCCTTAATCCTAAACTGTACCCTAACCCTAGGCCTAACCCTAAGTATAACCCTCGCCCTAGCTCTAAATCTAGCTATAACCCCATTTTTCCCCTAACTATAACCCTTACCCTTACCCTAACACTAACCCTAACTCTAGCCCTAATGCTAGGCCTAAACCTAACACTAACATTAGCGCTAATCCTAGCCCTAATTTAGCCCTAATCCTAAGCCTACTCCTAACCCTAGCCCAAAGACTAACTCTACCTCTCACTCTAGACCTATTTCTAGTTCTAAACCTATCCATTATCATAACCCTAACACTAGCCCTAATCCTAGCCCTAGACCTAAACCTAGATCTAATTATAACAAAAAATCTAAGCCTAAACCTCAACTTAACACTAGCCCTAACACTATTACTAATCCTAAAGCTAGCACTAACCTTAGCCCTAGCTCTAAAACAAAACTGAGCCATAGCACTAACCCTAACCCTAGACCTGACATTAGTCCTATCCCTAATTCTTACCCTAACCTTAACACAAACCCTAACCCTACCCCTAGCCTTAACCCTAGCCCTAATTCGAGTCCTATCCCTAACCCTAAAGGTAACATTGATCCTGTCTCTGACCCTAACACTAATCCTACCTCTAATCACCACCCTGGACCTAAACCTAACCATAACACTAGACCTAGACTTAACACTAACCCTAAAACTATCCCTATTCATAACCCTAGATCTTACATTAGACATAGTGCTACCCTAGCCCTAACCTAACCCAAAACCTAGCCCTAAAATGAGCCCTCACCCTAGCTTTAACACTAACCCTAGCCCTAACTCGGGCCTTAACACTTAAACTAAACCTAACCCTAAACCTAAACCTTGTCCTAACCCAAAACCTAACCTGAATCATAGCCCTAATCTTAACCATAACCCTAGTCCTAATCCTAGCTCAAATCCTCTCCATTACCCTAACCATAATCCTAACTGAATTCTAACCAAAGGCCTAACCCTAATAATAGCCCAAACCTAACCATAACCCTAGCCCTAATTGCAGTTCTAATCTTATTTGTTACCCTAACCATGACATAACCTGAACCATAGCCCTAATTTTAACCATAACCCAAGCCCTAACCCTAGCTCGAATACTATCCATTACCCTAACCATAACCCTAACCAAATTCTAACCCAAGGCCTAACCCTAATCATAGCCATAACCTAACCATAACCGTAGCCTTAACTGCAGCTCTAATCCTATCCACTAGCCTAACCATAACCCTAACAGAATTCTATCCCTCACTCTATCACTAACCCTAACCCAATCCATTACTCTAAACCTAACCTGAATCCTAAACCTAACCATATCCATTACTCTAACTCTAACCCTAACCTTAATGCTAATTTGAGTCCTAACCCTAAACGTGAACCTAACCCATACCCTAACCCTGACTCTGACCCTAATAATACGCTATCTGTAAACCTGACCCTGACCCTCAACCTCACCCTTACAATAGACCTAGTCATAAACCTAACCGTAAAACTATTCCTAACCATAAGCCTAGACTTGTCATTAGCCATAGCCCTAAACCTAAAACAACCCTAGCTCTAATCCTAGCTCTAAGCCTGGACTTAATTCTAATCCTAATCGTAACGCTAGCCCTAAACCCTAATTTTATCCCTTTCCCTAGCCCTAAACCTAGCTGTAACATCATACCTTACCCTAACCCTAACGCTAGCCCTAACACTAACCCTAAAACTAGGCCTAAACCTAACAATAACCCTATCGCTAATCCTAGCCCTAACCCTAACCCTAACCCTAAACCTAAACTTAGCCCTACCCCTAAGACTAAGTCTAATTCTCGCCCTAGCCCTAGCCCTAGTTCTAAACCTATACCTTACCATAAACCAAAACTTAACTCCATCCGTAGCCCCAACCCTAGCCCTAACCTTCACCCTAGCCCTAAACATGGATCTAACCCTAACATTAAGCATAAACCTCACCCTAACACTAGTCCTAAAACAAAACCAAGCCATAACCATAACCTTAAGCCTTAACCTAAACCAAAACCTAACCCTACACCTAGCCCTAAACCTAGCTTTAATTTGAGCTCTAACCCTAACCCTAGAAATAACTCTGACTCTGACTCAGATCCTAACACTAACTCTAGCTCTAAAATGCTAACCCTAAAACTACCTCTGATCGGAAACCTAGTTCTTACATTAGCCATAGCCCTATTGCTATCACAAATTCTAGCCCTAATCAGAGCATTAACCCTAGGATTAACCCTAACCCTAACCCTAACCATAGCCCTAACACAAACCCTAAACTACCTCTAAAACTATCACTTACCCTAAGCCAAACCCTCACTCTAATGCTACCCTAGTGCTAACCATAATCCTTAGCCTACCTAAGTCTATTACTAGTCTTAACCCTAGCCTTCATTCTAGCTCCAACCCTAACCCAAACCCAAACCCTTATCCTGACCCTTATTCTGACCCTAACACGAAACCTAGGTCTCAACCTGACCCCAACCCTAAACAGAACCCTAACCAGTACCCCTACCAGTAAAACTATAACTAAATCTAACCATAAAACTAGCAATGGACCAAACCTAATCCTAAATAGAGTCATAAATCTAGCCCTAGTCCTAAACAAAACCCTTGCACTAGCCCACACAATAACCCTTAACCTAATGCAAAGATTAACCCTATTCCTAGACTCAATGCTAGTCCTAATTCTGACCCTAAACCTAACCCTAACACGAAAAATGACCCTTACCATAACCCAAACCCTAGCTCTAAACCTTATCCTAACACAAAACCTAACCTTAACACTAGACTTATCAATAACCCTAACCCTAAAACTAGTCATAAACATAACAATAGCTCTTACATTACTCATAGCCCTAATGCTAGCCATAAACCTCCCACAATACCAAGCCATAATCCTAGCCCTAAACATAGCCCTAATTGTAAACCTAACTGTAACCCTAGACCTAAACCTAACCCTAACCCTTGCCCTAGCCCCAACCCTAGATCTAATGCTAACACTTACCCTAAACCTAATCCTAATATTAACCCTAGGCCTAACCCTATACTAGCCCTAATTCTAACCTTAACCCTAGCCTAACCTTAGCTCTAACTCTATCCATTTCCATTAAGATAAGCCTAACTTAAATGCTAACCCTAGGACTAATGCTTACACTATCCCTACCACTAACCTTTACCATTACTCTAAACTAACCTGAACCCTAAAACTAACCCTATCCATTACACTAACGCTAACCCTAACACTAACACTAAATCAAGCCTTAACCCTAAACTTTAACCTAAACCAGACTCTATCCTGACCCTTACCCTAATAATATACCTAGCTCTAAACCTGACCTTTATCCTAAACCTAACCCTTACACTAGACCTAGCCACGACCTAACCCTAAAATTAACCCTAACCATATACTTAGACCTGACATTAGCCCTCGCCTTAATACTAGCCCTAAACCTAATCCAAACCCTAGCTGTCATCCTACCCCTAAACCTAGCCTTAACCCTAACCTGAAACCTAACCCTAGCCCTACCCCTGATATTAACCCTCACATTAGCCCTGATCTAGCTATAACCCCATCCTTTCCCCTAACTCTAACCCTAACCCTTACCATAATACTAACCCTAACTCTAGCCCTAACCATAGGCCTAACCCTAATACTAACCCTACCACTAATTCTAGCCCTAATTTAGCCCCAACCCTAACCCTACCACTAACCCTAGGCCTAAAACTAACTCTAACACTAGCCCTAGCCTTATTTCTAGTTCTAACCCTATCAGTTACCATAACCCTAACACAAGCCCTAATCTTAGCCCTAGTCCTAGCCCTAGATCAATTCCTAGACCTAACTATAACTGTAAATCTAACCCTAAACCTAAGCCTAAAACTCACACTACCACTTGACCTAACACTATCACTAATCCTAAAACTAGCCCTAACCCTAGCATTAAAACAAAACAGAGCCATTGCCCTAACCCTACACCTTAACCTAAACCATAACCCTACAACTACCATAACCTCCTTACTCTAATTTGAGTCCTAGGCCTAAAACTAACCCTGACCCTGACTTATATCCTAACACTAACCCTAGCTCTAAATATCACACTAACCCTAAATAATAATGCTTACACTAGACCTAGACCAAACACTACCCTAAATTTAACCCTAATCACAACCCTAGATCTTAAATTAGCCATAGCCCTAACTCTAGCCCTAACCTAATCTAAAACTTAGCCTTAATCCAAGTCCTAACATTAGCTTTAACCCTAACCCTAAACCTAAACCTAATCCTAAACCTAGCCTTAATCCAAGCCCTAACATTAGCTTTAACCCTAACCCTAAACCTAAACCTAATCCTAAACCTAGCTTTAATCCTAACCATAATCCTATCCCTAAACCTATCTCCAATTCTCTCCATTACCCTAACCCTAATGCAAACCCTAGGATAACCCTAACCCTATCTATAACCCTAACACTCTCCATTACCCTAAACCTAATCTGAACCCTAAACAAAACTATATCCATTACCCTAACCCTAAACCTAACCCTAACGCTAATTTGAGCCCTAACACAAACCTTAATTTAAACAAACCCTAACCCTTACCCTGACCCTAACAATAATCTAGTTCTAAAAGTGAACCTATCCCTAAACCTAATTCTAATATACCTAGCCATTAAACCTAAATCTGAAACTATCCCTAACCATAATAACTCTAAACCTGATATTAGCCCTATCCCTAATATAGGCCTAACCCTAACAAAAACCCCAGCCCTCATCCTAGCCCTAAACTTAGCATTAATCCTAACCCTCACCCCCACCGTACCCCTATCCCTAATTTTAACTCTCGCCCTAGCTCTGAACCTAGCTATAACCCTAATGCTAACCCTAAAACTAGCTCTAAAAACTAGCTCCTTTCATAAAACTAACCCTATACCTAACACTAACACTAACCCTAAACATAGTCCTAACCACAGGACTAACTCTAACACAAAACCTAGCGCTAATCCTAGCCTTAATTTTGTGCTAACCCTAAGTGAACCCCTAACCCTAGCCCTAAGACTAACTCTAACTCTCAACTTAGCCCTATTTCAATTTCTAACCCTGTCCATTACCATAACCCTAACATTAGTCCTACTTAGCCCTAAACCCAGGCATACCCCTAATCCAAGATCTAACCATAACTCTAAATCCAACCATAACCTTAAGCCTAAACCTCACCATACCACTAGCTGAACACTATTGGTAATCCTACAACTAGTTCTAACCTTAGCCCTAGCCCTAAAACAAAATCGAGCCATTGCTCTAACCCTAAACCTTAACCTAAATCAAACCCTTACCCCACAACTAGCCATACCATGGGCTCAAATTTGAGTCCTAGGACTAAAATTAACCCTGACCCAGACTCATATCCAAATACTAAAACCTAGCTCTAAATATCATCCTATCCCCATAGCTCATGCTAACACTAGACCTAGCAAAATCCCTACCCCTAAAACTAACCCTAATCATAACCTTAGTTCTTACATTTGCCATAGCCCTAACCCTAGCTCTAACCCTAACACAATAATAGCCCTAATGTGAGCCCTAACACTAGATTTAAATCTAAACCTAAACCCAACCCTAGTCCTAACCCTAACCCTAACACTAGCCCTAACTCTAGCTCTAACCCTATCCCTTATCCTAAGCCAAACCCTATGCATAATGCTAATCCTAGTCCTAATCCTAATCCTTAGACTAAATCAAACACTAACCATAGTACTACTCCTAATGCTAGCCCTCATTCTAGCTCTAACCCTAACCCAAAACCTAACCCTAACTTTTACCCTTATTCTGACCCTAACATTAATTATAGGTCTAAACCTGACACTTACCCTAAACTGAACCCTGAATCTAGCCCTATCAGTAAACCTTTACCTAAACCTATGCCTAACACTAGCCCTAGACCTAAAGCTAATCCTAAATCTAGCGATACTCTAGCCCTAGACCTAAACTAAAACTTAGTGCTAGCCCTAACAATAACCCTTAACCTAAACCAAACACTAACACTACCCCTAGACCTAACCCTAGTCCTAATTCATGCTTTCACCCTAACCCTAACTCTAACCTGAACACTGACACTGACACTAACAATAAACCTAACCATAAACCTGACCCTAATCCAAAATATAAACCTAACACTAGACCTAGCCATAACCCTATCCCTAAAACTACAATAATTAGAACCCTAGACCTTACATTACCCATAGCACTAACCTGAGGCCTAAACCTAATACAAAACCTAGTCCTAATCAGAGGCCTAAACCTACCCTAAGCATAACACTAACTCTAACCCTAGACCTACCCTAACCCTAACCCTCACCTTAGTCCTAACAATAGCTCAAAGCCTAAACCTTAGCCTAAACATAATCATAGCCCTATCACTAACAATAACCCTAACCCTAGCCCTAATCCTAAACTTAACCCTAGCCCTAACCCTAACAATTGCCCTAACTCTAACCCTAACCCTAATGATAACTCTAGCCCTAACCCTCACTGAAAACCTAACCCAAACCATAAAACTAACTCTACACCTAACCCTAAACCTGATCCTTGCCATAACCCTCACCCTAACTCAAACCCTAACACTTTCCCTAAACTCAATAGTAAACCTAGCCCTAAACTAAACTTAATTCTAAAGCTAACCTTACGTCTAATCCAATATATTATCCTAAACCTAAATCTAACTCAAATGAAAACCCTAGCACTAATCCTAAACCTAAACCTTATCATCACTATAACCATAACCCTAGACCTAACATTAAAACTAACCCTCACCCTAGAACTAACCCTAGCTCAAAACGCTTACCTTTACCCTAAACCTAATTTTAACCCTACTCTAAGCTAGGGTTACTAGCCCTAATCCAAATGCTAACATTAACTCTAGCCCTAATCTTAACCATAACCCTAACTCTAAACCTATATATTACCTGCATGATAACCCTATTCCTAATGCTAACCCTAGGCCTAATCCTAACCCTATTGCAAACCCTAAATCTCTCCATTACATTAAACCTACACTTAACCCTAAACCTAACCCTATCCATTACACTAAACCTAACTTTAACCCTAGAGCTAACCCTTACTCCAAATCTTAACCTAAGCCTAAGCCTAAGCCTAAGCCTAACACTAATACTATGCCTAACCCTAATACTAATTTTATACCTAGCCCTAACCCTAAGCATAAGACTAAAACAAAATTGAGCAATAGCCCTAACTTTAAACCTTAACTTAATCTAACCCTAACACTACAACTAGACCTAACCCTAGCCCTAATTAGAGTCATAACCCTAACCTTAAACTAACCCTGACCCAACCAATATCCTAACATTCACCCTAGCTCTAAACACTGCGCTTAAATTAAACCAAACCCTAACAGTAATACTAGCCCTTATTTGAGTCCTAACCCTAATCCTAAAACTAACACTGTCACTGACTCATATCCTAACACTATCTCTAGCTATAAATATCACCTTAACTTTTAACCTAACCATAACACTAGACCTACCCCTACCCCTAACCCTAATTGTAACACTAGTTCTTACATTAATCATTGCCTTAACGCTAGTCCTAACCCTAACACAAAACTAGCTCTAATTCAAGACCTAAACCTAGATTTAAACCTAACCTTAACCCTAAATCTAGCCCTAACCCCAGCTCTAATCCTATCCCTTATCCTAAGCAAAACCCTAACCCTAATGGTAACCCTAGACCTATCCCTAATCCTTAGGCTAACCAAAACACTAACCCTATTAATAGTCCTAACCCTAGCCCTCACTCTAGATCTAACCCAATCCCAAACCCTAATTCTAACCCTAACCCTTATTCTGACCCTAAAACTAATCCTAGGTCTAAACCTGAACCTAACCCTATACCAAACCATAACACTAGCCCTAGATCTAAACCTAATCTTAATCTAGACTTAATTCTAGCCCCAGACCTAAACAAAAACGTAGCCTTAGCCCTAACAATAACCCTGAACCTAACCCAAACACTAACCCTACCACTAGACCTAAACCTAGTCCTAATCCTGGCTGTAATCTTAACTCTAACTCTAAACTGAACACAGACCCTACCTTTAACAATAAACCTACCTCTAAACCTGACCCTAACTGAATATCTAAACCTAACACTAGACCTAGCCATAACCCTAACCCTAAAACTAGCCATAATCATTACCCACAGCCCTAACCCTAGGCCTAAACCTAACACAAAACCTAGAGTTAATGCTAGGTCTAAACCTAGCCCTAACCCAAACCCTAATCTAACACTCGATTAGTCCTAACCCGAGCTCAAAGACTAACCCTTACCCTAAACATAAACCTACACCTATCCCTAAATATACTCCTAACACTAGCCCTTTCATAAACTTAACTCTAGCCCTAAACCTAGATCTAAACCTACCCATTACCCGAAATCTAACCCTAAACCTATTGATAACCCTAGGCCTAAACATAAATAAAATCTAAACAGAAAAATAACCCTAGACCTATAAACCTCACACTCAACATAGACCTAACTCTAGCACAAACCCTAACCCTTTCCATAATCCTAAACATAATCATAGCCCTAATCCTAAACCTAAACCTCAATCTAACACTAAGCATAACCCTATACCTACATCTAGCCATATTCATTACTCTACCCCTACCTCTACCCCTAATGATGACGCTAGCCCTAATCCTAACTCTAACCTTAATTAACTGTACTGTAATCTTATCCCTAGACCTAATTCTAGAACTAATCCTCGCCCTAGGCCTAACCTGAGCTCAAAACCTAACTCTTTTGCTAAACATAACCCTAATACTAACCCTAGTTCTAACCGTAACCCTAGCCCTAACTCAAGACCTATTCCTAACCATAAACCAAGCCCTAAGCTTAGCTCTAACCCTATCCATTATCCTAACCATTACCCCTACCTAATGCTAACAAGAGGTATAACACTAACCCTATCACTAATCCTAACCCTATCAATTACTCTAAACCTAACCTGAACCCTAAACAAAACCCTATCATTACCCTAACCCTTACCCTAATGCTAATTTGAGCCCTAACCCAAAACCCTAAACTCAACCAAACTCTAATGCTGACCTTGACTCTAAAAATTCCCTAGCTCTAAACCTGAACCTTACCCTAAATATAACCCTTACATTAGACATATCCACAAACATAACCCTAAAACTATCCTCAACCATAACCCTAAACCTGACATTAACCCTAGCCCTAATCCTAACCCTAGCCCTAAATAAAAAACCTAGTCCTTATCCTAGCCCTAAACCTAGCCTTAATACTAGCACTAACCCTAACCCTAGCTCTAACTCTAATACTAACCCTAGCCCTAATCTTAGCCCTAATTCCACCCTATTCCTAAACCTAACCCTCAACCTAGATCTAGGGTAAAGAATGGGTTAGGTTTGGGGATAGGGTTATGGTTAGCATTAGGGTTAGGGGTATGTTTAGTGTAATGGTTAGGTTTAGAGCTTGGGTTACAGCTAGGTTATGGTTTGGATTAAGTCTAGGATTGTGGTTAGGTTTAGGGATAGGGCTAGGGTTTGGTTTAAGGTAAGTATTAGGGTTAGGGTAAGTGTTATGGTTAGAGATAAGGTTATGGTTAGGTTACGGTAAAGGTTAGTGTTTGAGCTAGGATTAGAGCTAGGGTGAGGGTTAGGTTTAAGTTTAGGTCTATGGTTATGTTTAAGTTTATGGTTTTGTTTAGGGTTAGGGTTATGGCTAGGGTTTTAATTAGGTTGGGGTTAAGTTTAGGGTAATGGATAATATTAGATGTAGTGTTAGGGTTAGGGTTAGGGTATGAATTAGGGTTAGTGGTAGCGTTAGGGCTAGGGCTAAAGTAGGGATAGGATTAGTGCTAGGGTTAGTGTTAGTATTAGGTTTAAGGTTAAGGCTACAGTTAGGGTTTGTGTAATTGTTAGGATTAGGGTTAGTTTTAGGGGATGTGCTGGGGTTATCACTAGGTTCAGGGAGAGGTGGAGGATTAAAATTAGGGATATAGCCAGGGTGAGGGTTTTCATTAGGTTTAAGGATAGGTTTAGGGCTAGGATGTGGGCTAGGTTTTGTGTTAGGATAAGGACTAGAATTAGGGCCAGGACTAATGTCAGGTCTAGGGTTATGGTTAGGGTTAGGTTTATGGCTAGGTCTAGTGTAAGGGTTTAGTCTAGAGTAAGGGTCAGTTTTAGAGTTTGCTGTATTATTAGTGTCAAAGTCCAGGTTAGGGTTTGCTTTAGATTAAGGTTTAGGGTTAGGGCTCAAATTAGCATTAGGTTTAGGGTTAGAGTAATAAATATGGTTAGGTTTATGGTTCAGGTTAGTTATAGAGTAATGTATAGGGTTAATTTTAGGGATAGTGTTAGGTTTAGGCCTAGAGTTAGCTTTTGGGATAGGCTTATGTGTAGGGTAATGAATAGAGTTAGTGCTAGTGTTAGGGATTGGGTTAAGGTTAGGATCAGGACTAGGGTTAGTGTTAAGCCTAGGGTTAGTGTTAGGGTTAGGTTTAGGCTAAGTGTTTATATTTAGGTCTAGGGTGAAGCTTGGGGTTACAGTCAGGGCTATGGTTAGAATTAGGGTTAGAGCTAGGGCAAGGGTTAGCATTAGTGTTAGGGTTATATTTAAGGTAATCGATAGAAATTGAGTTAGGATTTGTGCTGTGGTTTCAGGTAGGATTAGGGCAAGGGTTAGGGTAGGGTTACATTTAGGGTAAGAGTTAGAGTTTGAGCTAGGTTTAGGGCTACGGCAAGTGTGAGGGTTAGCGCTAGGGCTAGGATTATGGTTAGGGTTAGGCTTACAGCTAGTTTTAGTGCTACATTTAGAGTTAGGTTTTGGGGGAGGTTGAAGGCTAGTGTTAGCACTATGGGTAATATAAGAGCTAGAGTTATGGTTATGGCTAGTTTTAAGGTTAGGGTTATGGATAGGTCTATTGTTAGGGATAGGTTTTGGGGTGGAATAAGATTTAGAGCTAGGGTTTGTGTTAGGGTAAATGTCAGGGTTCGGGTAAGCATTGGATTTAGGGTTAGGGCCACAATTTTACTAAGGTTAGTTCTAGGGGTTTTGTTATTCATTGTGTTAGAATAATGGTTATTGTTAGTGCTAGGGCTAGGTATTTGTTTAGGGCTAGAGCTAGAGTTATGGCTATATTTAGGATGAAGTTTAGGTCTAGTACTAATGTTACGGTTAGGTTTATGTATAGATTTACCAATAGAGCTAGTGTTAGTGATTGGTTTAGTGTTAGGGTCAGGCATAGACCTAGGGTTAGTGTTTGGGTCAGAATAAGGGTCAGGGATAGGCTTAGGGTTTGGGTTAGGGTTAGAGATAGAATGAGGCCTAGGGTTAGGACTATTAATAGAGTTAGGGTTTGGAGTAGGGTAAGGACTAGGATTAGGACTAGGGTAGCATTAGGGTGAGGGTTTGGCTTAAGGTAAAAGATAGGGTTAGAACTTGGGTTAGAGTTAAGGCTAGGGTTAGGGTTAGGTTAAAGCTAGAATTAGGGTTCATATTAAAGTCAGATTTTGTGTTAGGGTAAAGGCTATTTCTAATGTAAATACTGGCATTATGATTAGGGCTAGTTTTAATATTAGGGTTAGGGGTAGGTTTAGTGTTTGGGTTAGGTTTAGGGTTAGGGTGATGTTTAGAGCAAGGGTTAGGTTTAGGATCAGAGTTCAGGTCATTATTAGTTGTACGGTTAGGTTTAGGACTCAAATTAGGTCTAGGGTAAGGCCTAGGCATAGCGTTAAGATTTGTTTTAGGTAAGGGTTAGGATTAGAGCTGGCTGTAGTTCAGTTTTGCTTGAATGTTATGGCTAGGGTTAGGGCTAGTTTTTATATTAGCATTAGGGTTAGGGCTAATGTTAGGGTGAAGTTTAGGTTTAAGATTAGGGTTAGATTTAGAGTTAAGGTTAGATCTAGGTTTAGTGCTAGGGTTAGGGCTAGGCTTTGAGTTATAGTAAGGGATAGGGTTAGAACTAGGGATAGGGATAGGCCGAGAGTTAGAGTCAGTCTTAGGGCTAGGGATATGATTAGGTTTAGGGTTAGGGCTAAATTAGGTCTAGGATTAGAGCTATGGTTAGTATGAGGGCTAGGCCTCAGTTTAGGCATAGGGTTAGGATTAGGGTTAGGGTATGGTATGATATTATAGCTAGGTTAATGGCTAGGGCAAGGGTTCACTTTAAGGTTAGGCCTAGTGTTAGGGTTAGGGTTAGGATTAAACTAGGCAAGGATTATGGCTATGTTTTTTTTTCTTTTTTTTTTAACATTAGGGCTAGCATTAGTGCTATGGCTTATGTCAGGACTAGGGTTATGGTTAGGGATAGTTTCAGGGTTAGGTTTATGGCTATGTATAGTGTAAGGGTTAGGTTGAGGGTTAGGGTCACTTATAGAGATAGGGGTTTTATTAGGGTCAAGGTCACTGTTAGGGTTTCCTAAGTTATGGTTTAGGGTTATGGCTCAAATTAGTGTTAGGATTATGTTTAGGGTTAGGATAATGGATATGGTTAGGTTTAGGGTTCAGGTTAGTGTAGGGTAATGGATAGGGTTAGCGTAATGGATAGAGTAGGGTTATCCTAAGATTATTATTAGGGTTACGGTTAGTGTTAAGGTAATGGATAGGATTAGAGCTAGAGTTAGGGCTAGGGTTATGGTTAGGATTTAAGGCTTGGTTTAGGATTACGTTTAGAGTTAGGGTTAGGTTAAAAGCTAGTTTTAAGGTTAGGGTTAGGGCTAGGTTTTAGATTAGGATAGGGCTAGTATAGGGCTATGGCTAACATGAGAACTAGTGTTACGATTAGGGCTAGTTTTAGGGTTAGGGTTGGGTCTAGGTCTAGTATTAGGGTTAAGATTAGTATTATGGTAATGATTTTAGATAGGGATAATGTTAGGGTCAGAGTCAGGGTCAGTGTTCGTTTTGGGGTTAGAGATAACATTCGAATTAGGGCTAGGGTTAAGGGTAGGTGTAGGGTTAGGTTTTGTGTTAGGGTTAGGGCAAGAATTAGGGCTAGGTGTAATGTGAGGTCTAGAGTTACAGTTAGGGATAGTGTTAAGGTTAGGTTTATGGCTAGATCTAGTGTAAGGGTTAGGTTTAGGGTAAGGGTCAGGTTTAGAGCTGGGTATATTATTTGGGTCAGAGTCCAGGTTAGGATTTGCTTTAGGTTAAGGTTTAGGATTAGGGTATGAATAAGCTTTAGGGTTAGGGTTAGAGTGATGGATAGGGTTAGGTTTAAGTTTCAGGTTAGGTATAGAGTATTGTATACTGTTAGTTTTAGGGATAGTGTTAGGTTTAGGCCTAGGTTTAGAATGTGGGATAGGCTTATATGTAGGGTAGAGTCAGTGCTAGAGTTAGGGATTCGGTTATGATTAGGATTAGGACTAGGTTTAGGGTTAAGCCTAGGGTAGTGTTAGGGTTAAGTTTAGGTTAAGTGTTTATGGTTAGGGCTAGGTTGTGGTTTAGGTTTAGAGTCAGGGCTATGGTTAGATTTGGGTTAGAGTTAGGTCTAAGTTTAGCATTAGTGTTAGTGTTATATTTAAGGTAATAAATATAATTTGAGGTAGAATTTGTGCTATAGTTAGAGTTAGGATTAGGGCAAGGCATAGAGTTAGGTTCATTGTTATGTTTAGGGTAAGAGTTAGAGTTTGAGCTAGGGTTAGGGCTAGGGCAAGAATGAGGGTTATGTCTAGCGCTAGGATTAGTGTTATTGTTATGATTTCAACTAGTTTTAGTGTTACGTTTAGGGCTAGGTTTTAGGGGAGGTTTATGGCTAGTGTTAGGTCTATGGGTAATGTAAGAGCTAGAATTATGGTTATGGCTAGTTTTAAGGTTAGGGTTAAGGATAGGTCTAGTGTTAGTGATAGGTTTTGGGTAAACATAAGATTTAGAGCTAGAGTTTGTGTTAGGTTTAGGGTCGGTGTTCAGGTTAGCATTGGATTTAGGGTTAGGGCCACAATTTCACTAGGGTTAGTTCTAGAGGTACTGTTAGTCTTTAGGTGAGGCTAATGGTTATTGTTAGTGCTAGGGCTAGGTTTTCGTTTCGGGCTAGGGCTAGAGTTATAGCTATATTTAGGATTAAGTTTAGGTCTAGTGCTAATGTTACGGTTAGGTTTGGGGTTTGGAGTAGGCTAAGGATTAGGATTAGGACTAGGGTAGAATTAGGGTGAGGATTTGGATTTGGGTAAAACATAGGGTTAGAGCTTGGGTTAGGGTTAAGGCTAGGTTTATGGTTAGGGTTAAAGCTAGAATTAGGGTCCATATTAAGGCTATATTTTGTGTTAGGGTTAGGGTATTTCTAATGTAAATACTGGCATTACAATTAGGACTAGTTTTAATGTTAGGGTTAGGGGTAGGTTTAGTATTTTTATTATGTTTCGGGTTATGGTGATATTTAGAGCAAGGGTTAGTTTTAGGATCAGAGTTCAACTCCTTATTAGTTGTACGGTTAGGTTTGGGACTCAATTAGGGCTAGGGTAAGGTCTAGGTTTAGTGTTAATATTTGGTTTAGGTAAGGGTTAGGATTAGAGCTGTAGTTCAATTTTGCTTGAATGATATGGCTAGGGTTAGGGCTAGTTTTCATATTAGCATTAGGGTTAGGGCTAGTGTTAGGGTGAGGTTTGGTTTTAAGGTTAGGGTTAGATTTAGAGTTAGGGTTAGATCTAGGTTTAGGGCTAGGGTTAGGGCTAGGCTTTGGGTTATAGTAAGGGATAGGGTTAGAACTAAGAATAAGTTTAAGTTTAGGATTAGATTTAGAGTTAGGGTTAGATCTAGGTTTAGGCTAGGGCTAAGTTTGGGGCTAGGGTTAGGGCTAGGCTTTGGCTTATGGTAAGGGATAGGGTTAGAACTAGGGATAGGGCTATGGCGAGAGTTAGAGTTAGTCTTAGGGCTAGGGTTATGATTAGGTTTAGGTTTAGGTCTAAATTAAGTCTAGAATTAGAGCTAGGGTTAGTATTAGGGCTAGGCCTTGGTTTAGAGCTAGGTTTTGGATTAGGGTTAGGGTACAGTATGATATTATACCTTGGTTAAGGTGCTAGGGTGAGGGTTCACTTTAGGTTTAAGCCTAGTGTTAGGGTTAGGGTTAGGATTAAGGCTACGTTTAGGGCAAGGATTAGGACTATTATTATTATTATTATTATTTTTTAGCATAAAGGCTAGCATTAGTGCTATGGCTTATGTCAGGACTAGGGTTATGGTTAGGGATAGTTTCAGGGTTAGGTTTATGGCTATGTATAGTGTAAGGGTTAGGTTGAGGGTTAGGGTCACTTATAGAAATATGGGTATTATTAGGGTCAAGGTCACTGTTGGGTTTCCTAGGTTATGGTTTAGGGTTATGGCTCAAATTAGTGTTAGGATTATGTTTAGGGTCTGAATAATGGGTATGGTTAGATTTAGGGTTCAGGTTAGTGTAGGGTAATGGATAGGGTTAGGGTAATGGATAGGGTTAGGGTAATTGATAGGGTTAGGGTTATGGATAGAGTTAGTGTTATACTAAGATTAATATTAGGGTTGGGGTTAGTGTTAAGGTAATGGATAGGATTAGAGCTAGAGTTAGAGTGAGGATTATGGTTAGGATTAAAGCTAGGTTTAGGAATAGGTTTAGAGTTATGGGTAGGTTTAAAGCTAGTGTTAGGGTTAGGATTAGGGCTAGGTTTTATATTAGGTTAGGGCTAGGGTAGGGCTATGGATAACATGAGAACTAGGGTTACGATTAGGGCTAGTTTTAGGGTTAGGGTTAGGGCTAAGTCTCGAGTTAGGGTAGGTTTAGTATTAGGGAATTGGTTTTAGATAGGGATAATGTTAGGGTCAGAGTCAGGGTCAATGTTCGTTTTAGGGTTAGGGATAACACTCGAATTAGGGCTAGGGTTAAGGGTAGGTGTAGGGTTAGGTTTTGTGTTAGGGTTAGGGCAAGAGTTAGGGCTAGGTGTAATGTCAGGTCTAGGGTTACAGTTAGGGATAGTATTAAGGTTAGGTTTATGGCTAGGTCTAGTGTAATGGTTAGGTTTAGGGTAAGGGTCAGGTTTAGAGCTCGGTGTATTATTAGGGTCAGAATCCAGGTTAGGGTTTGCTTTAGGTTAAGGTTTAGGGTTAGGGCTCGAAATAGCTTTAGGGTTAGGGTTAGAGTAATGGATAGTGTTTGGTTTAGGGTTCAGGTTAGTTATACAGTAATGTATAGGGTTAGTTTTAGGGATAGTGTTAAGTTTAGGCCTAGGGTTAGAATGTGGGATAGGCTTATATGTAGGGTAATGGATAGAGTTAATTCTAGTTTTAGGCATTGTGTTAAGGTTAGAATTAGGACTAGTGTTAGGGTTAGGCCTAGGGTTAGTGTGAGGGTTAGGTTTAGGTTAAGTATATATGGTTAAGTCTAGGTTGAGGTTTAGGTTTAGAGTCAGGGCTATTGTCAGATTTGGGTTGGAGTTAGAGCTAGGGTTAGCATTAGTGCTAGTGTTATATTTAAGTTAATAAATAAAATTTAAGGTAGGATTAGTGCTATAGTTAGAGTGAGATATAGGGCAAGGGTTAGGTTTAGGGTTAGGGTTGTGTTTAGGGTAAGAGTTAGAGTTTGAGCTAGGGTTATGGCTAGGGCAAGTCTGAGGGTTAGGTCTAGTGCTAGGGTTAGTGATATGGTTATGCTTACAACTAGTTTTAGTGTTTCATTTAGGGCAAGGTTTTAGGGGAGGTTTATGGCTAGTGTTAGGACTATGGGTAATGTAAGAGCTAGAATTATGGTTTTGACTAGTTTTAAGTATAGGGTCATGGATAGGTCTAGTGTTAGGGATAGGTTTTGTGTAAGGATAAGATTTAGAGCTAGGGTTTGTGTTAGGGTAAGTGTCATTATTCGGTTTAGCATTGGATTTAGGGTTAGGGCCACAATTTTACTAGGGTTAGTTCTAGGGGTATTGTTAGTCTTTGTGTGATGCTAACGGTTATTGTTAGTGCTAGGGCTAGGTTTTTGTTTAGGGCTAGGGCTAGAGTTATGGCTATATTTAGGATTAAGTTTAGGTCTAGTGCTAATATTACGGTTAGGTTTAAGTATAGATTTACCGATAGAGCTAGTGTTAGTGATTGGTTTAGTGTTAGGGTCCGTCTTAGACCTAGGGTTAGTGTTAGGGTCAGAATAAGGGTCAGGGATAGGCTTAGGGTTTGGGTTAGGGTTAGAGATAGAATGAGGCCTAGGGTTAGGACTATTAATAGAGTTAGGGTTTGGAGTAGGGTAAGGATTAGGCTTAGGACTAGGGTAGCATTAGGGTGTAGGTTTGGCTTAAGGTAAAAGATAGGGTTAGAGCTTGGATTAGGGTTAAGACTAGGGTTAGGGTTAGGGTTAAAGCTAGGATTAGGGTTCATATTAAGGCTAGATTTTGATTTAGGGTAAGGGCTATTTCTAATGTTAATACTGGCATTACGATTAGGGCTAGTTTTAATATTAGGTTAGGGGTAGGTTTAGTGTTTGGGTTAGGTTTAGGGTTAGGGTGATGTTTAGAGCAAGGGTTAGGTTTAGGATCAGAGTTCAGGTCATTATTATTTGTACGTTTAGGTTAGGACCAAATTAGGGCTAGGGTAATGTCTAGGCATAGTGTTAAGTTTTGTTTGAGGTAAGGATTAGGATTAGAGCTTTAGAGCTGTAGTTCAGTTTTGCTTGAATGCTATGGCTAGGGTTAGGGCTAGTTTTCATATTAGCATTAGGGTTGGGCCTAGTGCTAGGGTGAGTTTTAGGTTTAAGGTTAGGGTTAGATTTAGAGTTAGGGTTAGATCTAGGTTTAGGGCTAGGGTTAGGGGAAGGCTTTGGGTTATAGTAAGTGATAGGGTTAGAAGTAGGGATATGGCTAGGCCGAGAGTTAGAGTCAGTCTTAGGCTAGGGATATGATTTGGACTAGGGTTAGGGCTAAATTAGGTCTGGGATTAGAACTATGGTTAGCATGAGGTCTAGGCCTTGGTTTAGGCATAGGGTTAAGATTAGGGTTAAGGTAAGGTATGATATTATAGCTAGGTTAATGGCTAGGGCAAGGGTTCACTTTAAGGTTAGGCCTATTGTTAGGGTTAGGGTTAGGATTAAGCTAGGTTTAGGGCCAGGATTACGGGTATTTTTTTTTTTAATTATTATTATTATTTTTTTTAGCGTAAGGGCTAGCATTACTGCTAGGGCTTATTTCAGGATTAGCGTTATGGTTAGGGATATTTTCAGGGTTAGGCTTATGGCTATATATTGTGTAAGGGTTATGTTGAGGGTTAGGGTCACTTATAGAGATAGGGGTATTATTAGGGTCAAGGTCATGGTTAGGGTTATGGCTCAAATTAGCGTTAGGATTATGTTTAGGGTTAGGATAATGGATATGGTTAGGTTTAGGGTTCAGGTTAGGTTTAGGGTAATGGATAGGGTTAGGGTTATGGAAAGAGTTAGGATTATCCTAGGATTAATATTAATG
This sequence comes from Marmota flaviventris, assembly GCF_047511675.1. Classification (NCBI taxonomy): domain Eukaryota; kingdom Metazoa; phylum Chordata; class Mammalia; order Rodentia; family Sciuridae; genus Marmota; species Marmota flaviventris. Next base: position 19,322 of record NW_027288152.1, on the reverse strand, counting down.
TTAGGGTTAGTGTTAAGGTAATGGATAGGATTAGAGCTAGAATTAGATCTAGGGTTATGGTTAGGATTAAGGGTATTTTTAGGATTAGGTTTAGAGTTAGGTTTAGGTTTAAAGCTAGTGTTAGGGTTAGGGTTATGGCTAGGTTTTTAGATTAGGTTTGGGCTAGGATAGGGCTATGGCTAACGTGAGAACTAGGATAACAATTAGGGCTAGTTTTAGGTTTTGTGCTAGGTCTAATGTTAGATTACGATTTGTATTAGGGGGATGATTTTAGATAGGGATAATGTTAGGGTCAGAGACAGGGTCAATGTTCATTTTAGGGTTAGGGATAACACTCGATTTGGGGATAGGGTTAAGGGTAGGTGTAGGGTTAGGTTTTGTGTTAGGGTTAAGGCAAGAATTAGGGCTAGGTATAATGTCAGGTCTAGGGTTACAGTTAGGGATAGTATTAAGGTTAGGTTTATGGCTTGGTCTACTGTAAAGTTTGGTTTAGGGTAAGGGTCAGGTTTAGAGCTGTGTGTATTTTTAGGGTCAGAGTCCAGATTAGGGTTTGCTTTAGGTTAAGGTTTAGGGTTAGGGTCTAATTATCTTTAGGGCTAGGGTTAGAGTAATGGATAGGTTTAGGTTTAGGGTTCAGGTTAGGTATAGAGTAATGTATAGGGTTAGTTTTAGGGATAGTGTTAGGTTTAGGCCTATGGTTAGAATGTGGGTTAGGCTTATATGTAGGGTAATGGATAGAGTTAGTGCTAGAGTTAGGGATTGGGTTAAGGTTAGCGTTAGGGCCTATGTCTAGGATTAGTATTAGGTTTAGGTTTAGGTTAAGTGTTTATGGTTAGGGCTAGGTCGAGGTTTAGGGTTAGAATCAGGGCTATGGTTAGATTTGGGTTAGAGTTAGGGCTAGGGTTAGCATTAGTGTTAGTGTTATATTTAGGTAATAAATGGATTTTGAGGCAGGAATTGTGCTATAGTTAGAGTTAGGTTTAAGGCAAGATTTAGGGTTAGGTTTAGGGTAAGAGTTAGAGTTTGAGCTAGGATTAGGTCTAGGGCAAGCATGAGGGTTAGGTCTAGCGCTAGGGTTAGTGTTATGGTTATGCTTACAACTAGTTTTAGTGCTAAGTTTAGGGCTAGGTTTTAGGGGAGGTTTATGGCTATTGTTAGGACTATGAGTAATGTAAGAGCTAGTATTATGATTATGGCTAGTTTTAAGGTTAGTGTTAAGGATAGGTCTAGTGTTAGGGATAGGTTTTGGGTTAGGATAAGATTTAGAGCTAGGGTTTATATTAGGGTTATGGTCAGTGTTCAGGTTAGCATTGGATTTAGGGTTAGGGCCACAATTTTACTAGGGTGAGTTCGAGGGGTGTTAGTCTTTGTGTGATGCTAATTGTTATTGTTAGTGCTAGGGCTTGGTTTTCGTTTCGGGCTAGGGCTAGAGTTATAGCTATATTTAGGATTAAGTTTAGGTCTAGTGCTAATGTTATGATTAGGTTTAGGTATAGATTTACCGATAGAGCTAGTGTTAGTGATTGATTTAGTGTTAGGGTCAGGCATAGACCTAGGGTTAGTGTTAGGGTCAGAATAAGGGTCAGGGATAGGCTTAGGGTTTGGGTTAGGGTTAGGGATAGAATGAGGCCTAAGTTTAGAACTAGTAGTATAGTTAGGGTTTGATTTAGGCTAAAAATTAGGGTTAGGACTAGGGTAGCATTAGGATGAGGATTTAGCCTATGGTAAGGTATAGTGTTAGAACTTGGGTTAGGGTTAAGGCTAGGTTTAGGATTAGGGTTAAAGCTAGACTTAGTGTTCAGATTAAGGCTAGGTTTTGTTTTAGGGTTAGGGCTATTGCTGATGTAAGTACTGGCATTATGATTAGGGCTAGTTTTATGATTAGAATTAGGGCTAGGTTTAGTGCTTTGGTTAGGTTTAGGGTTAGGATGATGTTTAGAGCAAGGATTAGTTTTATATCAGAGTCTAGGTCATTATTATTTGCATGATTAGGTTTAGAACTTGAATGATGTCTCGGGCAAGTGCTTAGTATAGCGTTAGGATTTGGTTTAGGTTAAGGGTTCAAATTAGAGCTGCAGCTCAGTTTTGCTTGAATGCTAAGGCTAGGGTTATGGCTAGTTTTCAAATTAGCATTAGGGTTAGGGCTAGTGTTAGAGTGAGGTATAGGTTTAAGTTTAGGGTTAGATTTAGAGTTAGGGTTACATCTAGGTTTAGGGCTAGGGCTATGTTTGGGGCTAGGGTTCGGGCTAGCCTTTGGGTTATGGTAAGGGATAGGGTTAGAACTAGGGATAAGGCTATGGCGAGAGTCAGAATTAGTCTTAGGGCTAGGGATATGATTAGGTATAGGGTTAGGCCTAAATTAGGTCTAGAATTAGAGCTAGGGTTAGTATTAGGGTTAGGCCTTGGTTTAGGGCTAGGTTTAAGATTAGAGTTGGGTACAGTATGATATTATAGCTTGGTTAAGAGCTAGGAGGAGGGTTCACCTTAGGGTTAGGCCTAGTTTTAGTGTTAGAGTTAGGATTAAGGCTAGTTTTAGGGCCAGGATTAGGGCTATTTTTTTTAGCATAATGACTAGCATTAGTGCTAGGGCTTATGTCAGGACTAGGGTTATGGTTAGGCATAGTTTCATGTTTAGGTTTATGGCTATGTATAGTGTAAGGGTTAGGTTGAGGGTTCGGGTCACTTATAGAGATGGGCTATTATTAGGGTCAAGGACACGGTTAGGGATTTTTTTGTTATGGTTTAGGGTTATGGCTCAAATTAGCATTAGGATTATGTTTAGGGTTAGGTTAAAGGATATGGTTAGGTTTAGGGTTCAGGTAAGCTTAGGGTAATGGATAGGGTTAGGGTTTTACTGGATTAGTATTAGGGTTAGGATTAGTGTTAAGTTAATGGATAGGATTAGATTTAGATTTTGGACTAGGATTATGGTTAGGATTAAGGCTAGGTTCTAGGGTTACGTTTAGGGATAGTGTTAATGTTATACTTATGGCTAGTTCTATTGTAAGGTTAGGTTTCAGGAAAGGGTCCGGTTTGTAGCTAGGATTATTATTAGGGTCAGTGTCTTGTTTAGGGTTTGGTTTAGGTTATGGTTAGGTTTAGGGCTCGAAATAGCATTAGGATTAAGGATTGGGTTAGAGGAATTAATATAATTTAGTGTTCAGGTTAGGTTTAGGTAATGGATAGGGTTTGTGTTAGAGATAGGTTTAGAGTTAGGCCTAGGGTTAGCATTTGGGTTAGGCTTATATTTAAGGTAATGGATAGGTTTAGGGCTAGGTTTATGGTTTTGATTAGGGCTAGGGCTAGGACTAAGGTTAGGGTTAAGCCTAGAGTTAGTGTTAGTGTTTGGTTTAGGGTATGTGTTAGGGTTTGAGCTATGGTTAGGTCTAGGGTGATGGTTAGGGTTAGTTTGATGTCTAGGTTTAGGGTTAGGGTTAAGTTTAGAGCGAGGGTTAGCATTAGGGTTAGGGTTATGTTTAGGGTAATGGATAGAGTTAGAGCTAGGGTTTGGTTTTAGTTATGGTTAGGATTAGTACTAGGGTTAGTGTTAGGGTTTGGGCTAGAGTTATGTTTTGGGTAAGGTTTAGTGTTTGAGCTAGGGTTAGGGTTAAGGCAAGGGTAAGGTTTAGGTTTAGGTCTTGGTTTAGGATTAGGGTTATGCTTACGGCTAGGGTTGGGGCTAGGTTTTTTTGTGAGGTTTAGGGCTAATGTTAGGGCTATAGGTAATGTAATACCTAGATTTAGGGTTATGGCTAGGTCTAGTGTTAGGGTTATGGCTAGATTTTGGATAAACATAAAGTTTAGAGCTAGGATTTGTTTTACAGGAAGGGTCCGTGTTTGGGTTAGGGTTATATGGCCAGAATTAGGCCTAGGTTTACATCTAGGGGTAGAGATAATTTTTGGGTTAGGTTTAGCATTATTTTGAGGGCTAAGGCTAGGTTTTTGTTTAGGTCTAGTGCAAGATTTATTGCTAGATTAGGATTAGGAATTTGTCTAGTTTGAGTGTTAGGGTTAGGTTTAGGTATAGAGTTACCCATAGGGCTAGTGTTAGGGTTCAGTTTAGGGTTAGGGTCAGGTTTAAACTTAGGGTTAGAGTTAGGGTCAGAATAAGGGTCAGAGATAGGGTTAGGGTTTGGGTTATGGTTAGAGATAGAATGAGGGCTAGTGTTAGGATTAATAATAGAGTTATGGTTTGAGGTAGGCTAAGGATTAGGCTTAGGACTAGGTTAGCATTAGGGTGAGGGTTTTGCTTAGGGTAAAAGATAGGGTTATAGCTAGGGTTAGGGCTAGTGTTAGGGTTAGGGATAGGTCTAGTTTAAGGTTAGAGTTAGGTTTTAAGCTAGGTTTAGGTCTCAGATTAGAGCCAGCTTTTCTGTTAGCACAGGAGTATGGCTAGTATATGAACTGGCATTAGGATTAGGGCTAGTTTTAGGGTTAAGGTTAAGGCTAGGTCTTGTGTTTGGGTTAAGTTTAGTGTTAGTGTGATGTTTAGAGCAAGGGTTATTGTTAGGATGTGAGTCAGAGTCAGGATAAGTTCTAGAATTAGGGTTAGGACTCAAATTAGGGCCAGGGTTAGGGCTAGGTATAACCTTAGGTTTTAGTTTAGGTTAAGGATTAGGGTTAAGCCTATGACTTGATTTTGTTTGAGTGGCAGGGCTAGGGTTAGGGCTAGTTTTCCAATTAGCATTAGGGTTATGGCTAGTGTTAGGGAGAGGTTTAGGCTTAGGTTTAGGCTTAGGTCTAGGTTTAGGGCTAGGGAGACAGTAGGAGAGGGATTGGGGATAGGTTTGTGTAATATCTAAGTAAGGGATAGATTTAGAACAAGGGATTTTGCTAGGGTGAGAGTTAGGGTTAGGGTTACAGTTAGGGTTAGGTTTGGGACTAAATTTGTGCTAGGATTAGTGCAAGGGTTAGTGTTAGGGCTAGTCTTACATTTAGGTTTAGGGTTAGGATTAGGATTAGTGTAAAGTATGATATTATAGCTAGGATAAGGGTGAACGTCAAAATACGGTTAGGACTAGGGTTAGGGTTAGGGTTATGGTTAGGATTAAGGCTAGGTTTAGGACTAGAATAAGGGCTAGGTTTAGGGCTAGGTTTTGTGTTAGGTTTAGGGTTAGGATTAGTGCTAGGTTTAATGTCAGGTCTAGGTTTACATTTAGGGTTATATTTAGGGTTAGGTTTATGGCTAATTCTAGTTTAAGAATAGGTTGAATGTTAGGATCAGGTTTAGAGATAGGGTTATTATTAGGGTCACGGTCATGTTTAAGGTTTGGGTTAGGTTAAGGTTTAAGATCAGGGCTCTCATTAGTGTTAGGGTTAGGGTTAATGTTAGGGTAATGTTTATGGTTAGGTTTAGGTTTCAGAATAGGTTTAGGGTAATGGATAAAGTTAGGGTTAGAAATAGGATTAGGGTTATCCTAGGGTTAGCATTATGGTTAGGGTTATGGTTAGGGTAATGGATAGGGTTAGAGCTAGGGTTAGGTCTAGGATTATGGTTAGGATTAAGGCTAGTGTTAGGTTTAGGGTTAGGGCAAGTTTTAGTGTTAGGGTTAGGTTTAGGGTAATGGTTAGGGCTCTCATTAGGGTTAGGTTTAAAACAAGGTATAGGGCTCAGATTAATGCTAGGTTTTGGATTAGGTTAGGGCTAAGATTAGGACTACGGCTAATGTAAAATGTAGGGTTATGATTAGGGCTACTTTTAGGGTTAGGGTGAGAGGTAGGTTTAGTTTTAGGGTTAGGTATATTTTTAGTGTGATCTGAGAGCTAGAGTTAGTGTTATGGTCAAAGTCAGGGCAAAGATTAGTTTTAGGGTTAGGGTAGGACTAGAATTAGGGCTAGGATTAGGTCTAGGTGTAGGGTTAGGATTTGTTTTAGGTTAAGGGTTAGAGTTAAGACTATGGCTCTGTTTTGTTTTAGGGCTAGGGCTAGATTAGGACTAGTTTTAGGATTTCATTAGTGTTAGGGATTAGGGTTACGGTTAGATTTAGAGTTATGGTTAGATGTAGGAGTGGTAGGGCTAGGGTTAGGGCTAAGGTTAGAGCAAGTGTTAGGGTTACAGTAAGGGATAGGATTAGCACTCAGAATAGGGCTAGGCAACAGTTAGAGTTAGTCTTAGTGCTAGTGTTAGGGTTAGAATAAGGGCTAAATTAGGGCTAGGATCAGGTCTAGGATTAGTGTAAGTGTTAAATCTAGGGTTAGAGTTAGGGTTAGATTTAGTGGAAGGGATGGGGTTATAGCTAGGTTCAGAAATAGTGTAAGGCATAAAATTAGGGATAGGGCTAGAGTTAAGGTTTGGTTAGAATCAAGGCTAGGTTTAGGGCTAGGATGAGGGCTACCATTTGTGTTAGGGTTATGGTAAGAATTAGAGCTAGGCCTAATATCAGGTCTAGGGTTACGGTTAAAGATAGTTTTAGGGTAACGTTTATGGCTAGGTCTACTGTCAGAGTTAGGTTTAGGGTAAGATTCAGGTTTAGACCTAGGGGTATTATAATGGTCAGGTCAGGTTTTGGGTTTGGATTAGGTTGAGTTTAGGGTTAGGGCTCAAATTAGCATTAGGGTTAGAGTTAGGGTTAGTGTAATGAATAGGGTTATGTTTAGGCTTCAGGTTAGGTTTCTGTTTCAGGTTAGGTTTAGGTTAATGCACAGGGTTAGGATTAGGCCTAGGGTTAGCTTTAGGTTTACGGTTATTGTTAGGGTAATGGATAGCATTAGAGCTCGGTTTAGTGCTAGGGTTATATTTAGGATTAGGGCAAGAGTTAGGGTTAGGTTTAGAGTTAAGTCTAGAGTTAGGGTTAAGTTTAGGATACGGGTTAAGGTATAAGCTAGGGTTAGTGCTAAGGCTAGGGTTAGGTTGAGGGTTAGGTCAAGGTTTAGGGTTGGTATCAGGGTTAGGGCTAGGGTTAGGTTTAGTGTTAGGCTTAAGATTTCTTATGGTTAGGTTCAGGGTAAGGGTCAGGGATTGAGTAAGTGTTAGGGCTAAGTTGAGAGTACAAGTTAGGATCAGAGCTAGGTAGAGAGGTAGTGTTAGAGTTAGGGCTAGGGTTAGCATTAGTTTAGGGTTATGGTTAGGGTAATGGATAGAAATAGAGCTATGGTTTGGGCCATGGTTACGGTTAGGGCTAGGGTTTGTTTAGGGTAAGGGTTAGGGTTTGAGCTAGAGGTAAGTCTAGGGCTAAGTTTAGGTTCAACGTTAGTTCTAGGGATAGGATTATGATGGGTTTAGGATTAGGGTCAGGGCTAGGTTTATCATTAGGGTTAGGATAAGGGTAGGGGAATGGATATGGTTACATGTAGGTTTAGGTTTAGGGTTAGGGTTAGATTTAGTTTTAGGGTTAAGGTTAAAGCATGGTTGCATTTAGGTTTCTGGTACAGGTTTGGGTTTGAGCTAGGGTTAGGACTATGGCAGATGTTAGGTTTAGGGTTAGGTCTAGGGTTAGTTTTCTGGTTAGGGTTAGGGTTAGGGTTATGTCTAGGATTATCAATAGGTTTAGGTTTAGGGTTAGGGTAATGGGTAGTCTCAGAGCTAGGTTTAGGGATAGGGTTAATTTTAGAGTTAGGGTTAGGGATAGGGTTTGAATTAGGGATAAGTCTAAATTTATATTTAGGGTAAAGATTAGGCCTTGAGTAAGGTTTAGGACTAAGGCTAGAGTTAGGGTTAGGATTAGGGCTAGTGTTAGGGTTAGGGTTATGCTTAGGGCTAGGTTTTGGCCTAGGATTCACTTTAGGTTTTGTGTTTGGTTAAGGCATAGGGTGAGGGCTATTGGTAATATAAGTGATAGGATTATGATTAGGGTAGTTGTAGGGTTAGGGTTATTGCTAGGTATAGTGTTAGGTTTAGGTTTTCAGTTAGGGTCAGATTTAGAGATAAATCTAAATGCAGGGTTAGTGTTCAGGTTAGAGTTAGGGTTAAGGTTAAAGCCAGAATTAGGATTACATTTATGTCTAGGGGTAGGGTTAGTCTTTGCATTAGGTTAAGGGTTATTGTTAGGGCTAGGGCTAAGTTTTTGTTTGAGTCTAGGGCTAGAGTTAAGGTTAGATTTAGGATTAGGTTTATGTCTAGTGCTTGTGGTAGAGTCAGGTTTAGTATAAGGTTACTGGTAGGGCTAGTGTTAGGGTTTGGTCTAGGATTAGGGTTAGGTTTAGACCTAGCGTTAGTGTTATGGTCAGAATGAGGATCAGGTTAGGGTTAGGGTTTGGGATAAGGTTAGAATGAGGGCTCAGTTTAGGACTATTATTAGGGTTAGTGTTTTGATTAGCCTAAGGATTAAGGATAGGTCTAGGGTTACCATGAGGGCTAGGGTTTTGCTTAATATTAGGGATAGAGTTAGAACTAGTGTTAGGGGTAGGTTAGGTTTATGATTAGGGTTAAAGCTAGGTTTAGGGCTCTGATTAGGGCTAGTATTTGTGTTAGCATTAAGGCTAGGTTTAGGACAACGAGTAATGTAAGAATCAGAGTTACAAATAGAGTTAGCTTTAGGTTTAGTGTTAGGGGTAGTTCTAGTGTTAGGGTTAGTTTTAAGGTTAGAATAAATTTAGAGCCAGGGTTATTGTTAGGATAGGAGTCAGGGACAGGGTTAGTTTTAGGTTTATGGTTAGGACTCAAATTAGGGCTAGGTTTACTGTTAGGGTTTGTTTTAAGGTTAGAGTGGTGTTTTAGAGCTAGGGTGAGTGTTAATGTATAAATCAGGGTCAGGGTTAGTTTTAAGATTAGGATTAGGACTCAAATTAGAGCTAGAATTAGTTCTAGGTGTAATTGAGGATTTAGTTTAAGTTAAGGTTTAGGGTTAGGTCTATTGGTTTGTTTTAGTCCCAGGGTTACAATGAGCAGTAGTTGTATGATTAGTGTTAGGGTTAGGTTTAGTTTTAGTATTAGGCTTAGGCTTATGTTTAGGGTTACATTTAGAGTTAGGCTTAGATCTAGGGTTAGGCTAGGACTAAGGATAGGGCAAGGGTTAGGGCTAGGTTTAGTGCTAGGATTAAAGTTACAGTAAGGAATAGTTTAGTACTAAGAATAGGGCTAGTGTGAGTTAGAGTTTGTCTTAGGGCTAGAATTAGGGTTATGGTTTGGGAAAGGGTTAAATTAAGGCTAGGATTAGGGCTAGGGTTAGTGTTCAGTTTAGGCCTATTGATAGGTTTAGGGTTATGTTTAAGATAAGGGATGGCATTATATTATATACTAGGTTTAGAGGTAGGGTGAGGGTTAAAGTAGGGTTAGGGCTAGGCTTAGGTTTATGGCTATGATTAAGGCTAGGTTTAGGTCAATGATGAGGGCTAGTGTTTGTTTTAGGTTTAGGGCTTGGATTAGGGCTAGGGCTAATATCAGGTCTAGGGTTTTGGTTAATGATAGTTTTTGGGTTAGGTTTATGGCTACGTCTAGTGTAAGGGTTAGGCTTAGAGTAAGGGTCAGATTTAGAGCTAGGGGAATTATTAGAGTTAAGTTCAAATTTAGGGTTTGGTTTAGGTTAGAATTTAGGTTTAGGGCTCAAATTAGCATTAGGGTTAGAGTAGGGTAATGATAGGTTTTGGTTTAGGGTTCAGGTTAGGTTTGGGGTAATTGATAGGGTTAGTATTAGAAATAGGGTTACGGTTAGTGTTGGGCTTAGAATTAGCATTAGGGTAAGGGTTATGTTTATGGTAATGGATCAGATTAGAGCTTAAGTTAGAACTAGGGTTATGGATAGGAATAGGTCTTGAGTTATGTTTAGGGTTAGGTTTAAAACTAGGGTTAGGTTTAGATTTATGGTTAGTATAAAGGTTAGGTTTTGAGTTAGGGTTAGTGTTAGGGAGAGGGTGAGTTTTAGGATAAGGTCTAGGGATATGATTATGTTAGGGTTAGTGTTAGGGTTAGGATTAGGGCGAGGGTTATCATTAGGTTAGGTTTAGGTTTAGGGTAATGGATGGGGTTAGATATAAGGTTAGGGTTAAATTTTGGTTTAGGTTTAGGATTAGGGCTATGGTTATGCTTAGGTTTATGGTTAAGTTTAGGGTTTGAGCTAGAGTTAGGGCTATGCCAAGGGTTTAATTTAGGGTTATTGTCTAGGGTCAGTTTTCTGATTAGATGTAGGTTTAGAGTTAGGGTTTGGGTTAGGATTATCAATAAGTTTAGGGTTATGGTAATGGGTAGGTTTAGAGTTGGGTTTAGTGCTAGAGTTGAGTTTAGGATTAGAGCTAGGGTTAGGGTTAGAGTTAGTGATAGGTCTACATTTATGTTTATGGTAAGGTTTAAGCTTTGAGGTACAGTTAGGACTAAGGTCAGGGCTAGGATTAGGTTATGGCTAGGGTTAGGGTTAGTGTTATGCTTAGGGCTAGGTTTAGGCCTCGGATTACCTCTATGTTTAGTGTTAGGTTTAGGCCCAGGGTTAGGGCTATGGGTAATGTAAGAGCCACAGTTATTATTGGGGCTTGTTTTAGTGTTCAAGTTTTGGCTGGGTCTAGAATTAGGTTTTGTGTTTTGGTTAGGTCAGGTTTAGAGGAAAATTTAGTGGTAAAGGCAGAGTCAGTGTTTGGGTTAGAGTTAAAGTTAGGGTTAAAGCCAGGATTAGGACTAGTTTTTGGTCTAGGGGTAGGGTTAGGGTTTGGGTTATGTTAAGGGTTATTGTTAGGGCTATGGCTAGGTTTTTATATAGGTCTAGAGCTAGAGTTAAGGCTAGATTTAGAATTAGGTTTAGATCTAGGGCTAATGGTAGGGTTAGGTTTAGGTATAAGGTTACCAGTAGGGCTAGTGTTAGGGTTTGGTTTAGGATTAGGGTCAAGTTTAGACTTTGGATTTGTGTTATGGTCAGAATAAGGGTCAGGGTTAGGTTTAGGGTTTTGGATAGGTTTAGAGCTAGAATGAGATCTAGGGTTAGGACTATTAATAGGGTTAATATTTGTTTAGCCTAAGAATTAGGGATAGATCTAGGGTTACCATTAGGGTTAGGGTTTTGCTTAGGGTAAGGGGTAGGGTTAGAGATAGGTTTAGGGCTAGGGTTATGGTTATGATTAGGGTTAAAGCTTGGTTTAGGGCTCAGATTAGGGCTAGTTTTTGTGTGAGGTTTAAGGCTAGGGTTAGGGCAATGACTAATGTAAGAACTAGGGTTACAATTAGGGTTAGTTTTAGGGTTAGGGTTAGGGGAAGGTCAAGTGTTAGGTTTAGGTTTAAAGTTAGATTGATATTTATAGCTAGAGTTAGTGTTAGGATATGAGTCTTGTCAGGGTTAGTTTTAGGGTTAGGGTTAGGACTCGAATTAGGGCTACAGTTACTGTTAGGGTTTGGTTTAAGTTTAGGGTGCTGTTTAGAGCTAGGGTGAGTGTTAGGATATGAGTCAGGGTCATGGTTATTTTTAAGGTGAGAATTAGGAATCGAATTAGAGCTAGTGTTATTTCTATGTGTAGTGCTAGTGTTTGGTTTAAGTTAAGGTTTGCTTGGTTTTGTTTTAGTGCTATGGTTAGGGTAAGGGCTAGTTTTACAGTTAGCTTTAGGGTTAGGGCTAGGGTTTTGGTTTGGGTTAGGATTAATTCTAGGTTTAACGCTAGGATTAGGGCTAGATTTTGTGTTAGGTTTAGGGCAATAATTAGGGCTTGTGCTAATGTCAGGTCTAGGTTTACAGTTAGGGATAGTCTTAGGGTTAGGTTTATGACTAGGTCAAAATTAAGTGTTACGTTTAGGGAAAGGGTCAGTTTTAGATCTAACCATATTATTAGGGTCATGGTCAGGCTTCAGGTTTGGGTTACATTAAGGATTAGGTTTAGGGCTCAAATTAACATTAAGATTAGAGTTAGGGTTAGGGTAATGGATAGGGGTAGGTTTAGGGTTCAGGATAGTTTTAAAATAATTGATATTGTTTTGGTTTGTGGTAGGTTTAGGGTTAGGCCTAGGGTTAGCATTAGGGTTATGTTATCGTTAGGGTAATTATAGGGTTAGACTTAGGGTTAGTGCTAGGGCTATGGTTAGGATTAGGGCTAGACTTAGTGTTAGGGTCAGGGTTAGCATGAGGGTTAGAGTTAGGATTAGGTTTTGGGTATGATTTAGGGTTTGAGCTAGGGTTATTGTGAGGGCTAAGGTTAATTTAGGGTTAGGCCTAGGGTTATGGTCATGGTTTATGGTAGGGCTAGTGTTAGGTTTAGGATAAGGGTTAGGGTCAGGTTTAAACCTAAGTTTAGTGTTAGAGTAAGAATAAAGGTCAGGGTTAGGCATAGGGTTTGGGTTAATATTAGGGTTAGTGTTAGGGTTATGCCTAGGGTTATCATTAGGTTTAGGGTAATAGGTTTAGATGTTAGGTTAGAGTTAGGGTTAGGTTTAGGTTAGCGTTATGGTTAGGTTTAGGGTTAGGGTTAGGTTCACTGTTAGTTCTAGGGTTATGTTTATGTTAGGGTTAGGGTAGGTTTATCTTTAGGACTAGTGTTATCATTAGGGTTAAGTTTAGGGTTAGGTTAATGGGTAGGGTTTGAGCTAGGGTTATGGCTAGGGTTAAGGTTAGGATTAGGGCTAGGGTTAAGGTTAGGTTTAGGCCTTCAGTTAGTGTTAGGATTAGCTTAAGTTTAAGGGTTAAGGATTGAGCTAGGGTTAGGGCTGGAGTGAGGGTTAGGGTTACAGTCAGGGCTAGGATAGGGTTAGGATTAAGGTTAAGGCTATGGTTTGCATTAGGTTTAGGGTTATGATTAGGGTAATGGATAGAGATAGAACTGGGGTTTGGGCTATGGTTACAGTTAGGATTAGGGCGAGGGTTAGGGTGAGGTTTTGATTTTGGGCTAGGGTTGTGTTTAGGTTAAGGTTAAGGGTTTGAGCTAGGATTAGGTCTAGGACGATGGTTAGGGTTAGGTTTAGGGCTAGGTTTAGGGTTAGAGTTATGCTTAGGGTTATGTTTAGGGCTACAATTAGGGTTAGGTTTTGTGTGAGGTTTAGGGCTAGTGTTAGGTGTATTAGTAATTTAAGAGCTAGAGTTATGGTTATTGCTAGATTTAGGGTTCATCTAGTGTTAGGGTTAGTTTTTGGGTTAGGATAAGGTTTAGAGCTAGGGTTTTTTAAGGGTAAGTGTCAGAGTTCAGACTAGGATTAGGTTAGGGTTAGGTTCAGAATGAGGACTGGGGTTAGGTCTAGGTGTAGGGTTAGTGTTTGGGTTAGGTTAAGGGTTATTGTTAGGGCTAGGGCTAGGGTTATGGCTATATTTAGAATTAGGTTTAGGTCTAGGGCTAGTGTTAGTGTTAAGCTTAAGTATAGCGTTACTTGTAGGGCTAGTGTTAGGTTTCGGATAAGGGTTAGGGTCAGGTTTAAACCTAGGTTTAGTATTAGAGTCAGAATAAGGGTCAGGGTTAGGATTAGGGTTTGGGTTAAGTTTAGAGCTAGAATGAAGGCTAGGGTTAGGACTAGTAATAAAGCTAGGGTTTGGGTTAGGCTCAGAATTAGGGTTAGGACTAGGGTAGCAGTAGAGTGAGGGTTTGGCTTAGGGCAAGTGATAGGGTTAGAACTAGGGTTAGGACTAGAGATAGTGTTAGGGTTAGGGCCAGGGTTAGGGTTAGGGTTAAAGCTAGGGTTAGGCCTTGGATTAGGGCGAGGTTTGTGTTAGATTTAGGGCTATGGCTACTGTAAGAACTGACATTATATTTATGGCTTGTTGTAGGGTTAGGTTTAGGGTGAGGTCTAGTGTTAGGTTTAGGTTTAGGGATAGGGTGATGTGTAGAGCTTGGATCAGTGTTAGGGTCAGAGACAGAGTTAGTATTAGTTTTAGGGATAGGGTTAGGACTTGAATTAGGGCTAGGGTTAGGGCTAGGTGTAGGATTAGAATTTGGTTTAGGTTAAGGGTTAGGGTCAGTGCTATGGCTCAGCTTTGCTTGAGGGCTAGGTCTAGGGTTAGGGCTAGTTTTCAAATTAGCATTATGGTTAGAGCTAGTTTTAGTGAATGGTTTAGGCTTATGGTTAGGGTTAGATTTAGAATTAGGTTTAAATCCAGGTAACAGCTAAGGTTTGGGCTGGGGTTTGGATTATCATAAGGGATAGTGTTAGAACTAGTGATAGGGCTAGGACATGAGTTAGAGTTAGTCTTAGGGTAAGGGTTTGGTAGGGTTAGGGTTACAGCTTTATTAGGGCTAGGATAAGAGCTAGGGTTAGTATTAAGGCTGAGCCTAGGTTTAGGGCTAGGGTTAGGGTTATGGTTATGGTTAGGCATGATGTTATACCTAGGTTTAGAACTAGGGTGAGGGTTAAAATTAAAGTTAGGGCTAGTGTTAGGGTTAGGGTTAGAATTAAGACTAAGTTTAGGGCTAGGGTTTTTGTTAGGGTTAGGGCTTCATTAGTGCTAGGGGTAATGTCAGGTTGAGGATTTTTGTTAGAGATAATTTTAGGGTTAAGATTATGGCTAGGTATAGTGCAAGGGTTAGGTTAAGGTTTAGGGTAAGGTTTACAGCTAGGGGCAAGGTACCTCATTAGGGTAATGTACAGGTTTCCAGTTTGGATTAGGTTAATGTTTAAGGTTAAGGCTAAAATTAGTGTTAGGGTTAGGGTTAGGATTAGGTTTATGGTTTTGGTTTCAGGTTCGTTTTAGTGTAATGGTTAGGTTTAGGGTTAGAAATAGGGCTAGGGTTATCCTAGGGTTAGCATTAGGGTTAGGGTTAGTGTTAAGGTAATGGATAGGATTAGAACTAGGGTTAGGGCTATGTTTATTGTTAGAATTAGGGCTAGGGTTAGGGTTACGTTTGGGTTATTGCAAGGGTTAGGGTTAGCATTAGATTTAGGGTAATAGTTAGGGCTAGGGTTGTGGGTATTGTTGGTGTTAAAGCTAGTATTAGGGCTCTGATTAGGATAAGTTTTGGGTTAGGTTAGCACTAGGGTTAGGGCTAAAGCTAATGTAAGAACTAGGGTTATGATTAGGGCTAGTTTTAGGGTTCGGGTTAGGTCTAGGTCTAGTGTTAGGGTTTGATTTAGGTTTTGGGAGATGTTTAGAGCTAGAGTTAGTGTAGTGTCAGAGTCAGGGTCAGGGTTAGTTTTAGGTTTAGGGATAGGATTCGAATTAGAGCTAGGTTTAAGGCTAGGTGTAGGCTTAGGGTTTGGTTTAGGTTAAATGTTAAGGTTAGCACTATGGCTGTGTTTTGTTGTAGGGCTTGGGCTAGTTTAGATCTAGTTTAGGATTAGTGTTAGTGTTACAGCTTGTGCTAGTGAGAGATTTAGGCCTAGGGTTAGGGTTACATTTAGAGTTAGGGTTAGATGTAGGTTTCGGGCTAGGGCTTGGGTTAGGGCTAAGATTAGGGCAAGTTTTAGGGTTATGATAAGGGTTGGGGTTAGAACTAGGAAAGGACTAGGGCGAGAGTTAGAGTTAGTCTTAGGGCTAGGGTTATGTTAGGATTAGAGCTAAATTAGGACTAGGATTAGGGCCAGGGTTTGTGTTAAGGTTAGGCCTAGTTTTAGGCTTAGGTTTATGTTTAGAAATAGGGTTAGGTTTAGAGAAAGGGATGGGGTTATAGATAGTTTTAGGGCTAGGCCAAAGGTTAGCATATGGTTAGGGGTAGGATTATGTTTTGGGTTAGTAATAAGGCTAGGTTTAGGGCTAGAATGAGGGCTAGGGTTTGTTTTAGGGTTATGTAAAGAATTAGGGCAAGGGATAGTGTCAGGACTCTGGTTACAGTTATGGATAGATTGAGGATTAGATTTATGGCTAGCTCTGGGGTAAGGGTTAGGTTTAGGGTAAGGGTCAGGTTTATAGCTAGGGTTATTATTAGGGTTAGAATCAGTTTTCAGGTTTGGTTGAGGTTAGGGTTTAGGGTTAGGGCTCAAATTAGCATTAGGGTTAGGGATATGGT
The DNA here is from genome assembly GCF_047511675.1 of Marmota flaviventris. NCBI lineage: Eukaryota > Metazoa > Chordata > Mammalia > Rodentia > Sciuridae > Marmota > Marmota flaviventris. The sequence goes on along the minus strand of NW_027288152.1, from coordinate 3,551 downwards.
AATTATGGGGTAAGGTTTATGGTTCATGTTAGATGTAGGGTAATTGATAGGGTTACAGTTAGTGAAAGGGTTAGGTTTAGGCCTAGGGTTAGCATTAGGGTAAGTGTTATGTTTAGGGTACTGGAGAGGGTTATAACTAGGGTTAGGGGAAGTGTTAAGATTAGTATTAGGGCTTGACTTAGGGTTTGGGTTAGGTTAGGCCTAGGGATAGTGTTAGTTTTAGGTTTAGGGTACGGTTAGGGTTTGAGCACTAGGGCGAATGTTAGGTTGAGGGTTAGGCCTAGTTTATAGCTATGGTTAGGTTCAAGGTTAGAGTTAGGATTAGGGCTAGTGTTATCATTAGGTTTAGGGTATTGGATAGGGTTTGATGTCGGGTTAGGGTTAAGGTTAGGATTAGGTTTCGGCTTAAGGTTAGTGTTAGGGATAGGTTTAGGGTAATGGTTAGGGTTTGAGCTAGGGTTAGGTATATGACAAGGTTTAGGTTTATGGCTATGTCTAAGATTAGGGTTAGGGTAGATTTAGGGTTAGGGCTAGGGTTATCTTCAGGGTTAGGGTCAGGGTTAGCGTAATCGGTAGGATTAGAGCTAGGGTTATGGCTAGGGTTAAGGTTAGGATTAGGGCTAGGGTTAAGGTTAAGGTTAGGTTTAGGCCAAGGTTTAGTGTTAGGGTTAGCTTAAGATTAAGAATTATGTATGAGCTAAGCTTTGCACTAGGACAAGCTTTAGGGTTAGAGTCAGGGTTAGGGATAGGTTTAGGGTTATGGTTAGGGTAATGGATAGAGTTGAGGTGGGGTTTGGCCTATGGTTATGGCTAGTTTTAGCGTTAGTGATATGGCTAGGTCTAGTTTAGGGTTAGGTATTTAGTTAGAAAAAGGTTTCGAGTTAGAGTTTGAGTTAGGGTAAGGGTCAGCGATCGGGTTAGGGTTATGTTTATGATTAGGTCCAGCATTAGGACTAGGGTTAGGTTTAAGGGTAGGGTTAGTGTTTGGGTTAGGTTAAGGGTTATTGTTAGGGCTAGGGATAAAGTTATCTCTAGATGAAAGATTAGGTGTAGGTCGCGGTCTAGTGTTAGTTTTAGGTATAGGTATAGGGTTACAGGTCGCGCCAATGTTAGGGGAAGGTTTAGTGTTAGGGTCAGTTTTAGACCTATGGTTAGTATTAGGGTCAGAATAAGGGTAAGAGTTAGGGTTAGGGTTTGGGATAGGGATAGAGCTAGATTGAGGGCTAGTGTTAGGACTAGTAATAGAGTTAGGGTTTGGGTTAGGATTAGGTTTAGGCCTATGGTAGCTTTAGGGTTAGAGTTTGGCTTAGGGTAAAGGTAAGGTTAGTGCTAGGCTTAGGGTTAGAGTTAGCGCTAGGCTTAGGGTTAGGGTTAGGGTTAGGGCTAGGGTTAGAGATAAAGCTAGTGTTAGGGCTTAGATTAGGGGTATGTTTGTGTTACCTTTAGGTCTACAGCTAATGTAAGAACTAGGATTACAATTAGGGCTAGTTTTAGGTTATTGTTATGTCTAGGTCTAGTATTAATTTAGATTTAAGCTTAGGGTTATGTTTAGGGAAATGAATAGGTTAGGGTAAGGGAATGTGTTAGGGTTAGGCTGAGAGTTAGCATTAGGGTTAGGGTTCAGGTTAGGGTAATGGATAGGGTTAGAAATAGGGCTAGGGATAGTGTTTTGGTTAGGGTTAATGCTAGGGTTAGAGTTAGGTTTAGGGTTAGTGTAAGGATTAAAGTTAGGGTTAGATGGGATGAAAAAGGCTATATAACAACAAATGCTATAGAAATACAGAAGACAATTAGAAATTATTTTGAAACCCTATATTCCAATAAAATAGAAGAAATTGAAGACATTGATAAATTTCTTAAGTCAAATGATTTTCTCAGACTGAGTCAGGAGGATACACACAATTTGAACAGACCAATATCAATGGATGAAATAGGAGAAGCAATCAAAAGACTACCAACCAAGAAAAGCCCAGGACCATATGGGTATACAGCAGAGTTTTACAAAACCTTTAAAGAAGAATTAATACCAATACTTTTCAAGTTATTTCAGGAAGTAGAAAAAGAGGGAGAACTTCCAAATTCATTCTATGAGGCCAATATCACCCTGATTTCAAAACCAGACAAAGACACCTCAAAGAAAGAAAAATACAGACCAGTATCTCTAATGAACCTAGATGCAAAAATCCTCAAAAAAATTCTGGCAAATCAGATACAAAAACACATCAAAAAAAAATTGTGCACCATGATCAAGTAAGATTCATCCCTGGGATGCAAGGATGGTTCAATATACGGAAATCAATAAATGTTATTCACCACATCAATAGACTTAAAATAAAAACCATATGATCATCTCGATAGATGCAGAAAAAGCATTCAACAAAGTACAGCATCCCTTTATGTTCAAAACTTTAGAAAAACTAGGGATAAAAGGAACTTACCTCAACATTGTAAAAGCTATCTATGCTAAGCCTCAGGCTAGCATTATTCTGAATGGAGAAAAAATGAAGGCATTCCCTCTAAAATCTGGAACAAGACAGGGATGCCCTCTATCATCACTTCTATTCAATATAATTCTCAAAAAACTGGCCAGAGCAATTAGACAGACGAAAGAAATTAAAGGCATAAAAATTGGAAAAGAAGAACTTAAATTATCACTATTTGCGAATGACATGATTCTATACCTAGAAGACCCAAAAGGGTCTACAAAGAAACTACTAGAACTAATAAATGAATTCAGCAAAGTGGCAGGATATAAAGTCAACACGTATAAATCAAAGGCATTCCTGTATATCAGAGACAAAACTTCTGAAATGGAAATGAGGAAAAACACCCCATTCAAAATATCCTAAAAAAAATAAGATACTTGGGAATCAATCTAACAAAAGAGGTGAAAGATTTATACAATGAAAACTACAGAACCCTAAAGAGAGAAATCGAAGAAGATCTTAGAAGATGGAAAAATATACCCTGTTCATGGATAGGAAGAACTAACATCATCAAAATGGCAATATTACCAAAAGTTCTCTATAGGTTTAATGCAATGCCAATCAAAATCCCAATGGCATTTCTTGTAGAAATAGATAAAGCAATCATGAAATTCATATGGAAAAACAAAAAACCCAGAATAGCAAAAGCAACTCTAAGCAGGAAGTGTAAATCAGGCGGCATAGCGATTCCAGTTTTCAAATTATACTACAGAGCAATAGTAACAAAAACAGCATGGTACTGGTACCAAAACAGGCGGGTGGACCAATGGTACAGAATAGAGGACACAGAGACTAATCCACAAAGTAACAACTATCTTATATTTGATAAAAGGTCTAAAAGCATGCAATGGAGGAAGGATAGCATCTTCAACAAATGGTGCTGGGAAAACTGGAAATCCATATGCAACAAAATGAAACTGAATCCCTTTCTCTCACCATGCACAAAAGTTAACTCAAATTGGATCAAGGAGCTTGATATCAAATCAGAGACTCTGCATCTGATAGACGAAAAAGTTGGCTTTGATCTATATATTGTGGGGTTGGGCTCCAAATTCCTCAATAGGA